>NC_084461.1:62710000-63010000 GCF_027409185.1 Cynocephalus volans | reverse complement strand
GGACCTTAGAATTCTTGGGTGATGACTAAGTTCTGATTGTGGTTGGCTCTGCCACTCTTTGACAGATGTTTAAAACTCAGTCTCTTGAGAATAGTTTTCTGAGACTTTTCTGAAACTTCTACATGACCTGCCACACGGGAACTCCTATGATATAGGCAGTGCACATTTCCCTTTCCATGTGCCCTCTCAGTCTCCTCTCAGCTTCTGTATTTTTCTGCTGGTCCATCCTACACAAGACTCTCACCCTCAGGTAGAAGCCCTTGTAGGCAGGAGCACAAGGCAGGCTCCACACCAAGTCTTCAGAACCCTTGAATCTTGGACCCACTGTTAGAAGGGAGGACAGTTACTTCCCAGCACAGCAGCGACTTTCTCTCCACCTTGCTGTGGAAGTTCCTCACTCCTTAGGGTCTCACCATCTAGGTGTTCAGGGAAGAAACCAGATACTGATCTATTGTCTCCCCAACTGAGAGTTCAGTAATGTTCTTGAAATAATCCTTTGAGGAACTGTCCCCAATGGCTTGAGATAAAGGGGAGAAACTCCCCCACTCCTCACCCTTGCTGCTTGCTCAGTATGGAGATTCCCACTCAGTTAAGCAATGGTTCTTTAAAGAAATCTCCTTACAAATTCACCTCCCTCTACATTCTGATACTTTTTATATCTTTCATCTGGATGAGAGATTCAAGAGTAAGGGATCTTCTTATGTACGTTTCTTTGAAAATTTTTCTCATAGAGATCTTAACGTTCACTTTGATATCAGATATCTTTAGTGCCTCAACTTAACTGAAACAGAAAAATGCCATTTTAAACATTTTTCCTAAGCATTTTAATAAATAACTCATCTGAAATCTCTTTTCTGCATGTGGTATAAAATAAGGATAGGATAGGGTTTCCCCCCATATTATTACCCCATTTACTCACACTTATTTGTTGAATAATTTCTGTCATCCTCATTATTTTATAATGCCTATTATCAGATATTAAAATCTTACACATATTAGGACAGCTTCTAGGTTCTCTCTAACATTCCATTGATTAATGTTGTTTTTTTGATAAGTATATAGTATCAAGTTACATGTAAAATATCCTTATACCCTTTCCTATAGAAACATATAGAATATTTTAGGTTACTGTGATGTATTATTTTTACTTGTGGTTTAAAATCCAGTTAGAAAACCCAGTGTGATGGGGCACATATATAATTTAAGTGTCTTTTAATAAACAGTGTCAAATCTGGTAAACACATTTATATCTAAATTCTTTTTTTTTTTTGTCTTTTTTCGTGACCGGCACTCAGCCAGTGAGTGCACCGGCCATTCCTATATAGGATCCGAACCCGCGGCGGCCCGCCGCGCTCCCAGCACAGCACTCTCCCTAGTGCGCCACGGGCTCGGCCCTATATCTAAATTCTTAATGATCATGCACATTTTCCCCTATTGTTAGCATATGCATTATATTGTAAAACTAATCCTTAGCCATAGTATTAGGGAGGTAGAAACAACTCAGGGGACACTGACTCTATACTTAACAAATTATTTGTCTGATTTGCAAAGGAAGGTTCTGGAACAAATTTCAACTCAGAACCTCATGTTACTTCCCACCACTCATTTTCTCAAGTTATGTAGAAAACTGTACATTGGTCCAAAAGAATTAGGAAAAACCTTAAGAAAGCCAAAAGTGAAATGAATAGCAAGTAGCATAAAAGAAAGAAAATGTATTTGTTTAGGTCTTACAGTTTCCTACTCGGGATCTGGATTTGGACACAATTCACATCTATGTGTAAATCCTGTAGATTTGTGGATTTGTGACGAGGGAAAGGTCATGAAGCAAAGGAAGAAGTAGGAAAAATTTAAGTTATTATTTTATAATAGTAAATGTGTAAGATCTATAAGTGACCTTAGGTATTCATGTAGTGCTTCCTAAGTGTTAAGTGCAAAAAACAAGAACAGATAGCATGATTGTAATATTTAAGTACGTGTAATATATAATTATATAATATAAATATTTAAACAATAAATTAAATAAATGTGTAAAACAAATTTCACACACACATATACACACACTCATACACACCAGAGTATTAACAACAATCTCCTTTGTGGAGTAAAAAAAGAGAAGCAGGCGAGTGAGTGAGGGTACTCATACTTTTCATCTTTGTAAACATTCATATTGTTTAAAACAATTTTTTAATGTTAATATATTCCTTTTGTATTTTAAAAAGTACATAATTTCAACAGACAAAATATTTATTTTCTTTTACTACCTTCATTTCACAAATAAGAAAGCTGATCAGAGAGGTCACATGACTTACCCATGCTCCCAGAGCTCATTCAGTGGGGTAGAAGGATCAGAACTCACGCTGTCCTGCTCTTCCTTGGTACAGTGTTCTTAACTATATACCTCAGGGCATTTCCATAGAGCGACATAAATAAATAAGCCTGTATTTAGATATCTGGGCCATTAATATTAGGGTGGAAGGCAGGGAATAATGGCTTTTCAAAATTAACAGTAGAGCTAAGTTCTGTGTGACCAAATTTAACATTTGCTATGCCTCAATTGACTTTTTATTCTATTACCGTGTTTCTAGAACAATACATTGAAAAGATGTTAGAGATAAAAGAGGTTATGGATAACGTGCTTGCCAAACAGAAAGCAGAAAGGGATGATCTGGCTAAAAAATACAGGTGAGTAAAAAAAATTAGAGTTCTTTAGAGTTTCTAGAATTTATCCATTTTTAGCTGTATAGTTAGGCCTGGAATTTCTTTTGAGTACAAACATTGTTTAGGACAAAAAAATGACATTATACGATTGTCTAATGTGTAACCTCCATGGGAATTATACTTCCCAGAAAGATATTTTTCTACTTTATTGCTTGAAATATAAAGAAGAGAAAATTTTAATATCTTAAAAAGTTGTCTACAGTGAAGAATTTTATGACAGCTCTTCCAGTCCTGAATATTTGCTATCACAAATGTTGTCCTTCTAAGCAGTTGATTAATCAGTTAATTAATTTTGTGTTTTTTGTGTACTTCCAAACTCTCAGGGTTCCTTAAGGAGTTTTATACGGATTGTATTGGTTATATACCTCTTCTCATTCTTTTTTGAGAAAGATGTTATGTATTTTTTTTTCTTGTTTGGGCATTATTTATTTATTTTTTTTTTAATTTTATTATGTCGATATACATTGTGGCTGATTATTGTTGCCCATCACCAAAACCTCCCTCCCTCCTCCCTCCCGCCTCCCCCCAACAATGTCCTTTCTGTTTGCTTGTCTTATCAACTTCAAGTAATTGTGGTTGTTATATCTTCTTCCCCCCTCCCTAGTTTTTTTTTGTGTGTGTGTGTGAATTATATATTAATTTTTAGCTCCCACCAATAAGTGAGAGCATGTGGTATTTCTCTTTCTGTGCCTGACTTGTTTCACTTAATTTAATTCTCTCAAGGTCCATCCATGTTGTTGCAAATGGCAGTATTTCATTCATTTTTATAGCTGAGTAGTATTTCATTGTGTAGATGTACCACATTTTCCGTATCCACTCATCTGATGATGGATATTTGGGCTGGTTCCAACTCTTAGCTATTGTAAAGAGTGCTGCGATGAACATTGGGGAACAGGTATACCTTCGACTTGATGATTTCCACTCCTCTGGGTATATTCCCAACAGTGGGATAGCTGGGTCGTATGGTAGATCTATCTGCAATTGTTTGAGGAACCTCCATACCATTTTCCATAGAGGCTGCACCATTTTGCAGTCCCACCAACAATGTATGAGAGTTCCTTTTTCTCCGCAACCTCGCCAGCATTTATCGTTCATAGTCTTTTGGATTTTAGCCATCCTAACTGGGGTTAGATGGTATCTCAGTGTGGTTTTGATTTGCATTTCCCGGATGCTGAGTGATGTTGAGCATTTTTTCATATGTCTGTTGGCCATTTGTATATCTTCCTTAGAGAAATGCCTACTTAGCTCTTTTGCCCGTTTTTAAATTTGGTTGCTTGTTTTTTTGTTGTAAAGTTGTTTGAGTTCCTTGTATATTCTGGATATTAATCCTTTGTCAGATGTATATTTTGCAAATACTTTCTCCCACTCTGTTGGTTGTCTTTTAACTCTGTTAATTGTTTCTTTTGCTGTGCAGAAGCTTTTTAATTTGATATAATCCCATTTGTTTATTTTTCCTTTGGTTGCCTGTGCTTTTGGGGTTGTATTCATGAAGTCTGTGTCCAGTCCTATTTCCTGAAGTGTTTCTCCTCTGTTTTCTTTAAGAAGTTTTATTGTTTCAGGGTATATATTTAATTCTTTAATCCATTTTGAGTTGAGTTTAGTGTATGGTGAAAGGTGTGGGTCTAGTTTCATTCTCCTGCATATGGATATCCAGTTATCCCAGCACCATTTGCTGAAGAGGCAGTCCCTTCCCCAGTGAATAGGCTTGGTGCCTTTGTCAAAGATCAGATGGCAGTAAGTGTGTGGGTTGATTTCTGGATTCTCTATTCTATTCCATTAATCAGTGTGTCTGTTTTTATGCCAGTACCATACTGTTTTGGTTATTATAGCTTTGTAGTATAGCTTAAAGTCAGGTAGTGTTATGCCTCCAGCTTTATTTTTTTTGCTCAGCATTGCTTTGGCTATGCGTGGTCTTTTATTATTCCATATAAATGTCTGGATAGTTTTTTCCATTTCTGAGAAAAATATCTTGGGAATTTTGATGGGGATTGCATTGAATTTGTATATCACTTTGGGTAGTATGGACATTTTCACTATGTTGATTCTTCCAATCCAAGAGCATGGGATATCTTTCCATCTTCTTGTATCCTCTCTAATTTCTCTCAGCAGTGGTTTGTAGTTCTCATTATAGAGATTTTTCACCTCCTTGGTTAACTCAATTCCTAAGTATTTTATTTTTTTGGTGGCTATTGTAAATGGGCAGGCTTTCTTGATTTCTCCTTCTGCATGTTCACTATTGGAGAAAAGAAATGCTACTGATTTTTGTGTGTTGATTTTGTATCCTGCTACTGTGCTGAAATCATTTATCAATTCCAACAGTTTTTTTGTAGAGGTTTTAGGCTGTTTGATATATTGGATCATGTCATCTGCAAACAGGGACAGTTTGACTTCATCTTTTCCAATCTGGATGCCCTTTATTTCCTTCTCTTCTCTGATTGCTCTGGCTGGTACTTCCAGCACTATGTTGAATAGGAGTGGTAAGAGTGGGCATCCTTGTCTAGTTCCTGTTCTTAAAGGAAAAGCTTTCAGCTTTTGCCCGTTCAGGATGATATCGGCAGTGGATTTGGCATATATGGCTTTAATTATGTTGAGATACTTTCCCTCTATACCTAACTTATAGAGGGTCTTTGTCATGAATGAGTGCTGAACTTTATCAAATGCTTTTTCAGCATCTATAGAGATGATCATATGGTCCTTGTGTTTGAGTTTATTAATATGGTGTATCACATTTATTGATTTGCGTATGTTGAACCAACCTTGCATCCCTGGGATGAATCCCACTTGATCGTGATGAATAATTTTACGTATGTGTTGCTGTATTCTGTTTGCTAGTATTTTGGTGAGGATTTTTGCATCTATATTCATCAAGGATATCGGCCTGTAGTTTTCTTTTTTGGTTATATCTTTACCTGGTTTTGGTATCAGGATGATGTTTGCTTCATAGAATGAGTTTGGGAGATTTGCGTTTGTTTCAATCTTTTGGAATTGTTTGTAAAGAATCGGTGTCAATTCCTGTTTGAATGTTTGGTAAAATTCTGCTGTGAATCCATCTGGTCCTGGGCTTTTCTTTGTTGGGAGCCTTCTGATAACAGCTTCAATCTCCTTTATTGTTATTGGTCTGTTCAAATTTTCTACGTCTTCATGGTTCAGTTTTGGGAGCTTGTGTGTGTCCAGAAATTTATCCATTTCCTCCAGATGTTCAAATTTGTTGGCGTACAGTTGTTTATAGTAGTCTCGAATGATTCCTTGTATTTCAGATGAATCAGTTGTAATATCGCCTTTTTCATTTCTAATTTTTTTATTTGAATCTTCTCTCTTCTTTTTTTTGTTAGCCATGCTAATGGTTTGTCAATTATATTTATCTTTTCAAAAAACCAACTTTTTGATTCATTGATCTTTTGTATTGTTTTTTGGGTTTCAATTTCATTCAGTTCTGCTCTGATCTTAATGATTTCTTTCTGTCTGCTAACTTTAGGTTTGGATTGTTCTTGTTTTTCTAGTTCTTTAAGGTGAAGTGTTAGGTTGTTCACTTGCGATCTTTCCAGTCTTCTGAGGTGAGCATTTAATGCAATAAATTTTCCCCTTAATACTGCTTTTGCAGTATCCCACAGGTTTTGGTATGATGTATCATTATTTTCATTAGTTTCAATAAATTTTTTTATTTCCTGCTTGATTTCTTCTTGGACCCATATGTCATTAAGTAGAATGCTGTTTAATTTCCATGTGTTTGTATAGTTTCCAGAGTTTTGTTTGTTATTGAGTTCTAATTTTAATCCATTGTGGTCTGAGAAAATACATGGGATAATTCCAATTTTTTTGAATTTATTGAGACTTGATTTGTGACCTAATATGTGATCTATCCTGGAGAATGATCCATGTGCTGATGAGAAGAATGAATATTCTGAGGTTGTTGGATGGAATGTTCTCTAGATATCTGCCAATTCCATTTGGTCTAGAGTATTGTTTAGATCTTGTGTTTCTCTGCTGATTCTTTGCCTAGATGATCTGTCTAATATTGACAGTGGAGTGTTCAGGTCCCCCGCTATTATGGTATTAGTGTCTATTTCCTTCTTTAGGTCTAATAGAGTTTGTTTTATAAATCTGGCTACTCCAACATTGGGTGCGTACATATTTATGATTGTTATGTCTTCTTGATGGATCAGTCCTTTTATCATTAAGTAGTGTCCCTCATTGTCTCTTTTTATGGTTTTTAGTTTAAAGTCTATTTTGTCAGATATAAGAATAGCTACTCCACCTCGTTTTTCTTTTCTGTTTGCATGGTAAATCTTTTTCCATCCTTTCACTCTTAGTCTATGTGAATCTTTATGGATGAGGTGGATTTCTTGTAGGCAGCATATAGTTGGGTCCTCCTTTTTGATCCAGTCAGCCAGTCTGTGTCTTTTGATTGGGGAATTTAAGCCTTTTACATTAAGAGTTGTTATTGAAAGGTGTTGATTTATTCCTAGCATTTTATTGGTTGTTTGGTTTTCTTAGGTGTCTTTTGTTCCTTGCTTTCTGATTTACTGTTTGGTTTCTGTGTTTGTTGGTTCCTTAGGTTTTATATAGCGTTTTTGTTTGTTTGTTTTCTCTTCATGAATGCCATTTTTATTATACTAGTGGGTTTTGATTTTTCTTGGGTTTTTATGGCAGTGGTAGTTATTTTTCTGGAACCAAACCCAGTAGTCCCTTGAGGATTTCTTGTAAGGGTGGTCGTGTGGTAGTGAACTCCTGCAATTTTTGTTTGTCTGAGAAATATACTATTTGCCCTTCATTTCGGAAGGATAGCCTTGCAGGGTAGAGTATTCTTGGCTGGCAATCTTTGTCTTTTAGTATTTTGAATATATCATCCCATTCCTTTCTAGCTTTTAGGGTTTGTGATGAAAAGTCTGATGTTAGCCTGATTGGGCTCCCTTATAGGTGATTTGACGCTTCTCTCTTGCACCTTTTAAGATTCTCACTTTTTCTCTGAGTTTTGCCAATTTGACTATGACATGTCTTGGAGAAGGCCTTTTTGGGTTGAATACGTTTGGAGATCGTTGAGCTTCCTGGATCTGAAGATCTGTGATTTTTCCTATACCTGGGAAGTTTTCTGCCACTATTTTGTTGAATATGTTTTCAATGGAATCTCCATTTTCCTCCCCTTCTGGAATACCCATGCCTCGGATATTTGAGCGCTTGAGGTTGTCTGATATCTCTCTCAGATTTTCTTCAATGTCTTTGATTTTTTTTTCTTTCTTTTTGTCTGCTTGTGTTATTTCAAACAGCCCATCTTCAAGTTCAGAGGTTCTCTCTTCAACTTCGACAAGCCTGCTGGTTAAACTCTATTGTGTTTTTTATTTCTCTGAATAAGTTCTTCAGTTCAGCAAGTTCTGCTACATTTTTTTTCAGGACATCGATTTCCTTGTACATTTTCTCTTTCAGGTCTTGTATACTTTTCCTCATTTCATCATGATGTCTAGCTGAGTTTTCTTGTATCTCATTCAGTTTCCTTAGAATTATCACTCGAAATTCCTTGTCAGTCATTTCAAGGGCTTCTTGTTCTATAGGATCTAGAGTTTGAGATTTATTAACTTTTGGTGGTGTACTTTCTTGATTTTTTGTATTTCTGGTATCTTTTTTTTATATTTATTCATTGTGGCAGGGGGTTTCACAGTCCACCGGTTTGAGACTATTGACTAACTAAGATGTTGCTGTGGTTGCCAATTTCGTATGGCTCCCTCCGTGACTGCTCAGTTGGCCTCTAGTGCCTTGTGTGTATGGTTGCCTCGGGTCTTGGGCCTCTCCGCGGAGCCACCTTTCTGGTCAACTTGGACTCTGCTGAGCTGGTGGATCACGTACCACAGGGTGTGTGATCTCTGTTGAGCTTTCACTTCCTGTGCAGGACTTCTCCTTGTTCCGTGTGCTCTGGCCCGGGCTGTTGGATCGTGCAGTGGTGACCCCACAGGGTGTGTGGTTTCTGTCGAGTCTCCGCTTCCCTGGCCGCACGTCTCCCCGCTCTGTGCGCACTGGGCTGGGCTGGGACGTGTCTTCTGCACCCCTCGTCTATCAGCTGGGCCTTCAAGACCCTGCTCAGCACCGCCTCGCCCAGGAAGTCTACCAGGTTTCTGGTAGGCACAGACGACCGGTCACTCTGGGTGTCTTTGTAGCACTATGTAGATCTTTCTCGGGACTTATCACCTTCCTCCTGGTATCGCGGTTATTTGTGTACTTGTCTTACCTGCCACACCAGAGCGTGAGCTCCTCAAGGGAGGAGCCCGCAGCACACGGTTCACCTTTGTATACCCCTGGCCCGGACGAGTCCAGTGCCTGCCTGCAGACAGCTCTCCGGCAGGTTTAAGCGGACTTGGGAACTCTCCTACCACACTATTCCCAAGCAGAAATTGGTTAGGCGTTTTTCCGAACTGGTGGCCGCAGAGATGGTATCTGCCTCCCAGTAACAGGAAGTTTATCAGGGGCTGTAGTCCAGGGTGTGGTAGAGTGACAGTCGGCCCCGCCCGTACTTCCTTGCCCTCCCGACACTGGCTGGGGACGCCCCACGCCACTAGCCCCGCCAGAGGACCACAGATGGAGTGGGAGGGGAGGCCAGCCCGCAGGCCCTGGGATGTCCCGTGCTAGGGCAAGCAAGTGGGAAGGCTCAGTGAGGAGCCGAGCCGGGCTGGAGCTGCCACCACCTGAGAAAATGGAGGCAGCCCTGGGGCGGTGAGTGGCCTGTTGATGCAGGCGGAAGCCGGGTGGGCATCAGCCCCCCGAGCAGGGCCAGGCCAGGGGTCATTCACAGGGCTGTGCCAGGTCGGGCGTTCACTCTCTGCCTCTGGTTTGTTGCCTTCCCTGTTCTCAGTTCCCACCGCCTTGGGCTGCTCGCTCGGTCCCTCGGCGTGGCTTGGGCACTCCCAGGAATCTTCTTTTATGCCGGCCTGAAACCTCGAATCATGAATAGGGCAGCTGGCCGCCTTCAGCGCGGCCCTGGCCTCCGGGATCCTGTCTGCATCCACAGCAGCCCTGTCGCCGTGTTCCCTGTTTAGAGACTCGCTTTTGCAGCTAAGAAACAGTTCCTTTCCAGCTCCATACTTCAACGCTGTTGCCTGTAAATGAGGCAGCCTCTCCTGCTGAGGGCAAAGTGGCGGTCAGCCCCCACGACCAGCCACCAGCAGCGGTCCTCCCTTAAGAGATGGCGAGAGGAAGGTCCACAAGTTTCCTGGCTGCCAGAGGCCCAGTGGCCGCCTTTTCCACCTCAGCTATTCCGCGCCAACCGCCGCAGCCACCGCCATCTTGAAACCTCTGGGCATTATTTTTTGTTAGTTTTTCATAGACTTAGCTACACATGCCCCTATTCATTATCACATTTAATTTTCCTTTATATTTTTGTCTTTTAATCATTTGACCCCTATTACATATTCAATTTTTTCTGAACTCATTTAAAAATCATTTTGCCTTTCTGTCCAGCAAATAAGTATCATACGTTCCTTTCTACTTCCTGACTTGTTTTCTGTCAGTACAAAGCAAGTGAGCTTGTATGACCTACAGATAGGTAATTGACTATAGGATGTTTTCTGGGGGACTTTGGAGAGGCTAACTTTAATTTCCCTTTAGTGTCCTATGGTTAACAATACACCAGGAACTTTGAAAAGTTCTGGATCAATTGGGGTTTTAGGTGTGTAAATCCTGATTAATATTGCTATAATATTTCAAAGGTTGGTATGGGTAATCTAAAGAGAGCACCTTGGTTTTTTGTCTGAACTCCTTGTTTCACATAGTTTTAAGTGTGATTTTCTTTCTTTTTCTCTTTTATCTAGCTTCTTGCATTTATTTTATGCTATTAGTTGTTTGCTAATCTGATTTCTTCTTGCTGCTGCTGTTTTTTTCACTTATATATACTACTACTTTTAACACCCAGTCTCTTGGAGTTCAGTACCAACAACTCTAAACTTTGACAGGAGAGGCAAGATATCTATACTATCACTTTTCCTTAAAGCAACAGCTTTTAAAGTGTGGTCCAGAGACTTCTGATGGGTCTGTGAGACCATTACATTTCAAGGGGTCTGTGAAGTCAAAACTATTTCTTATAATAATACTAAGATGTTATTTGCCACTTCTGCTCTCATTCTGTCATGAGTGTGCAGTGGAATTTCCCAGAGGCCGCATGATGTATGATGATATCATTACTATATAGGCTAATGGAATACATGCTTGTAATATTCTTGTGATTTAAAAATTTTTCAGTTTTAATTCCTAAGACAGTAAATATTGATAGATATAATCCATATTAACAAAAGCTCTTTGGGTTCTTCAATAATTTTTAAGAGCATAAATAGCTTCTGAGGTTAAAAAGTTTGAGAATCACTAGAAATAGTGTCCATTACTGTGAAGGTCAGTGTGGTATAGGTGAGCATAACCAAAAGACAGACGTGTGGAGGTGTGATGAGCAATTTCCTCTTCCTTAGTTCTCAAGATCCTGAGAAATTTGGTTTGGGGAAGGCACACAGGATGATGCTTGTCTGGGTAGTCCCTCTGTACATGAAAGTGTCTCAGTTAGGTTCATAGTACAATTATAGTAATTATGATTGAATTACTTGATGAACTATCATTTCTTAGGTCTAGCTGAGTTATCACTGTTCACAAAACAGTATTGTTCCTCCATAGCTAAGGGAACTTGAGTTGAATTTGTCCCACATTTCTCTTCCTAATGCACCTTTCCACTTTAAACATGTAAGCAAACCCCAAACTTTAAAAATGATGGTTATCAGCCACCAGTTGCTATCTTCCAACCAAAGACTAGTAGATATCTAGGTAGACAACCCAAGTTTTGTTTCTCTTTTAGGGTTGACTCACAACTGAGAAAGAACGATACAATTGTATATCTAGGTAACCACACTGTCACCTCCTAAAAAAGGTAAATTTACCTTAAATAAAGGAGTCAGTTTCCTCTCAAAGGAAATACATTGCAAAGGTAGACTCTTGTGTAGTTCAAGGTGATTAAAATTGAGATGAAGTAACCTTTTAACACCTAAATAACTACTAAAAAATGTTTTCTACTGTTTTTGTATTTTTTTCCCTCTTTCTTTTTCTTCTTGTAGGGTATCCATAGAGTCGTTTAAGCATGGAGCCCTAAGAGAACAACTGGCCAACTTGGCCACAAGACAGAAGAACCTTTTAGTTGTGGCAAAAAAACAGAAAAAAATAAGCCTGAAAATTCAAAACTATAAGAATGTCACATCATTGTCTGGTCTTAGTTTAAGGAAGCTGCCATCCAACTCAGAAATCTCTAGTGAAAAGGACAGCCAAGAGTTTATCAGTATGGAAAATGCAATGCAGCCCCAATCAGGTTCGCTGTCTCCTGTCAGTCTTGTTTGTGGAAGTATGCAGGAGACACAATTGTCTCTGGAAACTTGGAATGACAGCCAAAATACCAACATTTGTTTAAATCCAGAGATAGTGAGAATGGAAGAATTTTCTGGAAATGAGATGAATTCTAAACAAAATGTCAAAGACTGTACCTTGTATATGTTATCAAAATCCGGACATTCAAATGGCACCAAGACGATTAAATTACCATCACAACCTCTTGCTTTTATTCCTCAAGTGGAATATTCACAAAAAGAAAATAATCTTACAGAAACTACAGCCAAAGGATGTGAATTCTATAGTCCTTCCACAGTAACTGGCACATTAAATAATTCAGAAGCCACAAGTTTAGTTTCCGAAAATGATGTCCATCCATTAATTGCTATTTGTGATCAGGGCCTCTCCAATTGTGATCCAAAAAGAGGAAACAAGAAGACAGCTTCCCAGCAACCACCTAAAGGGGCATCAGAATCCCTGGCACATCATGGGATTGCTGTCTTAGGCAGTGATACTGTGCATCAGATGAAACCATATCTTAAAAAATCAGCTACTCTTGTTCCACATGCAAATGAAAGTCAGATCTCCTCTTTCTCTGGGTCGGGCCGTCAATATACTATGAAAAAACCTTTAAACTACAGCACAACTCCTAAAAAGAAATGTATGCAGATAAAGGATTTGATATTATTAGGAAGAATTAATCCAGGAAGTAACATTCTGGAATTCAAAACACAGGTATTCTATTATTTATTTTCCTCTAAAATCTTGCAAATTTTATAAATGAGTAAATGTTGTCACATAGTGTAGGTGTTCAGCTCTGATTAGGGAAATGGGGTTTGGCTGGGCTTCCTGAACGGAGGGACACAACCATCATATTCTTAGCAAGTGAAACCATGCTTCTGGAATTGCTATGATATTATAGGCACAAGCACCTTTGGCTTCAATTATATTGCAGCAGAAAGGACTTAAAACCAACATAAAAATAATGAATTAGAGCTGTCTTTAGTTCCAAAATGTTGAGAACTACCAGTGTACTGGTAAAGCATTCCTAATGGGATAAATATAAATTCATCTTCCATAGAAGCTCTATTTAGAACCAAAGAGCGACTTGCAGTTTGGGTAATCTGACTCAATTAAAACAATATGACATATGCATAAAAATAGAAGAGGGAAAAAAAGGTTCTGTTAGGCATGGCTACAAATGGGGCTTCCTCTCCTCTTTCCCCACATTCACTTTTTGGAAGAGGAATTCAGAGTAGCAAAGGTTGCAGAGTCCTTGAATGTGTCTTTGTTTGTGGACCAATCCAACAGAAATCAATCCAGGCTAACTGGAATTTAATCCAAATTACCCCTGTTTCCAACCCTTCCCATTTCTGAATAATAAGGCATTTTCCTAGTTAATAAGCTTTATTTATAAGTTAGGGGCAAAATATTTTAATTTTAAAGTTCCAAAGTATAGTTTTATGACCTAATTAATGGCTTGATCTCATCCCTCAATGTTCCTGTTTGCTTGCCTGTCAGCCAATTTATTGCTAAGTACTACCGTACTACCTACCTCAGATTAGACAAAGCAGCTCAAATTTTAGTAAATTAGTTACATTAACTCAAATTTTGACGGTTGTGGTTACTTCTCTGGATCAACTATAAGAAATTTCAATAGAATTTTTATATTTCAGCTATTTTTTTGTTTAACAGTTTTATTGAGATATAATTGACATATAATATACTGCACATATTTAAAGTACTGTTTGACAAGTTTTGGCATGTGTATATACCTGTGAAACCATGACCACAAAAAAGATAATGAACATATCTATCACCCCCAAAAGTTTCTCAAATTTGGAAAAATTTGAGCCATCATTTCTTCAAATTTTTTTCCTTTTTATACCCTCCTTTTTATACTTCAGTTATTCACAAATTAGGTTTTTTGGAGTTGTATAACTCACTCATGCACTGTTAATTTTTTAAAAAAATTATCTTTTCTCTGTTTCATTTTTGTGGAGTCCCTATTGCTATGTCTTGGAAAATTCACTAATCATTTTGTTTGCAGTATCTAATCTGTCATTAATCCCACCCAGTGTACTTTTCATTTCATACATTGTAATTTTCATCTCCAGGAGTTTGAGTCTTTTTTATATCTTCCATTTTAAACATATGGAATATGATTGTAACTATTTACTGTTCTTATCTCTTAATTCTAACATCTGTGCCAGTTATCAGTCATTTTCAATTAACTGCTTTATCTCCTTCATATCTTCTTGTATTTTCCAGCTGCTTTTCTGTCCTGTTAATTTTTTTTTTTTTTTTTTTTTGGATCCCAGGCACTGTGAAATTTGCTTTGTCAGATGCTGGGTATTTTTGTATTCTTATAAATATTTTGGAAATTTGTTCTAGGATAGGGGTAAACTACTTGGAAACGGTTTGATCCTTTAGGGTCTTAATTTTAAAATTTGTTGGGCAGGATTGAAGCACTGTCAAGTCTAGGGTTAATTATTTTCCAGTATTGAGGCAAGACTCTTCTATGTACTCTACCAATGCCCAATTAGTCTTGATGTTTTTCTAGTCTTGCTGTTGGAAACAGGCACTATTCCCTGCCCTGTGAGGGTGCCAAGTACCATCACCTCTAGCTCTTTTAAATGGTTCTTTTTCCTGTCTTTGGTAATTTCCTCACTCACATACTCAGCTGGATACTTAAGGAGGACTCCCTGAATATCTACAGAGTTATGTTTTTATTTCTCTCTTCTTCAGTACTCTTTCCTGCGTACTCTAGCCCTCTTGCCTCCCTAGACTCTCAGCTCTGTCTCCTCAACTCAGGGAGTCCACAAGCTTTGCCTAGATTACCTTTCCTTGCACCATGACCTGGAAACTCTCTCAAGGCAGTAAGCTAGGGTTCACCTCATTAATTCTCATCTCTCAGGGATCACTCTACTTAGTTGCCTGATGTTTTGTATCTTTCAAACCATTTTTTAATATATTTTGTCTGTTTTTCAGTTGTGTTGGGTATTAGAGTAAATCTGGTCCCTGTTACTTCATCATGGCCAGAAGCAGAAGTTCACATATTTCAGCTATTTTTATACTAATTTTTGTTTCTTTTTTTTTAGGAGACTACCCACAAAGCCAGTATTTTATTGAGTGGTAAAATTAAGGTAGAAAATGGTCAGATTTATCAAAACCCAGTCACCTGGCTCAAGGATCTTCTGGGAGGCAACAGTTATGTGACTTGGAATTATGCTTGGAGTAAGGTGGGTTATTCTTAAGTTTATCTTTAACTTCATATTCAAATGGAAAGGTACATATTTTTTGATGATGAAACTATTTTTTCATATTTTTTAAAAGAAATCTGAAAGATCTCCAGTCAAATTTTTGTCCTCACGTGTCCCTTTTGTGATATGCTGCAAGCTTCCTCTCACAACTTCTTTTTGCCATATTCCCAATGATCATGGTTGCACAGCTGACTGAGCCTCCCCTTCCTTGTGCCTCATCTGGTCCCAGAAACCTTAATGCCCCTAATCTTCCCTCTTTTATCCCCCCAAGTGATTTTGGTCTTTGTGACTCCATATAGAAAATTTGGGACCACTGGTGTTTTGATAACTTAGTTGGTATATGTCATTATTATTCTATTGAAATAAAGCAAAATCTTCTCCTAAATACAAAAGAAATAGGCAAGGGGCCTAACACTCACAGAAATTACAGTGTATTTTTATGTTTGAACAGTCTTATCTATGAATGGCTAGCCTTTGAAAAATAAATATTTTCATTCAGACCTGCCCGACTTAGTAGCTTCCCCTTCAGTTCTGGCTTCTGAGTTATAAGCCCAGTTATGACTGACACTCTTGAGGTCCAATGTTCACCTCCAGGTGTCCATGGCACCACTTCAGGAACAGTCTTAAAATGATTCACCTGGAAAAGGACGAATCAGTAGACATCCACCTTTACTGCAGATATCAACTTCCACTAGCCATTACAGTGTGCCTCAGTGCACCAGTAACAGGGGGTATAGCTTACTGTGAATCCCGTGCCCCAACTCTGCATTCTGGTCTAGGAGAATGTGGCAGGTGCTTCCAGCACTGTGTTTCAGTTCCTTCACTTACATAAGCACATTCTGGATTTTGTCTGCTATATAGTCTCTCTGATTTTTTTTTTCCCCTGAAGTTTTTTTATTTCTCTCCCCTAGAGTCACCAGGCCATCTGCTTTAGTTCACCTTATAGTTCCTTTGCACAGTCCTTTCCACAGATTCATAATTCATATGTGAATGTTAGTCATTAATATCTTACCCATGGAAATCTCCTTTTATTACAAGGTTTCTTAAACTTATGATAGATTATACTGTTTGGCTGAAACTGAGTCTTTGCTCACAGCATGAATATGGTAGTGACTGTTGTAGCTTAGGTTCTTTTAAGCTCAACGTGCTGTTCTACAGTGTGCCCAATCATGACTCAATTCTCCCCCTCTTTTTCTCTATGGTAACGACTATATTTCCTGCATTGGAATAGCTGGTTGTGACATCATTTGGTCCTCACTCTGAACTAATGCCTCATTTACATATCACATTGCCTCTAGTATTTTTTTCATCAGCTATATCAGTTAGAGTCATACTGTTTACCACCTATGTGACAGTGAAGCCAAATGCAAACGTGAGTACTAAAAATAGGGCAATTCTTGTATATAATATTTTCATACAGATTATCTGAGCAGGTTTAGATAACTTTTTTTAGAATATCCCTGAGTTTCTTTACAATATTTAAAAGCCTTTTTTAAAGTCTTTTAAAGTTTACCACAGAAAGCTCTTCTTATCTTGAAGTAACTCCTGAAATTCAGTCACTTCTTGATGAAAGGAACTTTTTGCTACATTGGTAAATGTTAGCATTTCTACTGCCTAGTTCTGAGAATGGTGGTGGGGGTTTGGGGCCAGAGGTAAATGGTTGTCAGGCAAGAATCCAAAAAACTAGGTGTTTTCCTGCATCAGACAGAGTGATAGAGCCACTAGACACGAAGATGACTCATACCTCCTACCCAAGCAGCTGGGCTGCTACACAGCTTTGCCAAGGGGATCCTGATGTTTACTCTCAGCGGGAGTGGCTATTGCTTCAGAGCAGGCATATATGAGCTAGATTTGGATCCAGTAAGATTTAATTCACAATTCAGAGTTTGAATCATATGGAAATGCTTTAGCCAGCTGGAACACAGGCACTAATATGAAATACACAGTTTCTAGAAGTGACCTAGTACCCATTCATTTGAGGTCTATTCATTATTAACCTGTTCAGTAAATCATTCCTACCTTGTGGAAAATAGATTTTTAACTCTGGATTTTCTTAAAGATGTGTTCATTGTATGTCTGAATTACCCCCAGTGATATGTGTAAGCCACTTTCTATTACCACACTGTATTTATTACCCAGCACTAGCTGAAAAAAATATACTTCAGGTCTGAGATATAGGTGAGAACATACTGAGCCTGCATTTTGATGAGTGTGTAAGATGTATTGGACATTGTCAGGGCATAACACATAGAAAATCCATTTCTAATTATTTGTTGTTTGGAGGACTAACAAATGGCATTCAGGATCTTCTCCTCCTTTCCATGGCAAGTGAGGAGGGATTGTCACTCTGAGTAGGCCAAGTCTGTTTAATTTCCATTACCAGGCTTTGTTTAGTCATAGGTTTGAGCCCAAAGGGTACCTATATGTTACAGATACCCTAAACCTTCGTCACTCTGTTCAATTTAACAAGCGTTTATTGAACACTTGAGATGTGCTAGATAGTATGCCAAATGCTTTTCATACATTATCTCTTTTCATTATCACAACAGCGTAACAAGCTGGAGATACTTGTTTTACAAACACACAAACTGAGGCTCAGAGGATTTAAGAATATTGCTTAAGAGTGGGGACTTCAGAGTCATTTACCCAGAATTGTCAGGCAGTATATGAAGTGCTAAGGGTAAAAGGCCAGATAATAAATATTTTAGGCTTTGTGGATATACGGTCTCTATCACAATTACTCAATTCTGTTATAGCACAAAAGTAGCCATAGATATAAGTAAATGAATGGGTGTCACTGTATTCCAATAAAATCTTATTTATAAGAAAAAGTGGCAGGCTGGATTTGGTTGTGGACTATAGTTTACCAGTCTATGATATACAACAATCAATACTTTACAGAACTTACAATTTGCAGGAGATAGGTGTATTTATCTCTTACAGAATGTATGATTTTTAAGTTCTGTACTTAATTATGCACAGGTAACATATCTTGGGAAGGAGCTTTTAAAATATGTTTCCGAGGAAGTACCTATACCTCCAGAACCAAACTTGGTACCTCAGCAACATCAACCTTGTCTTCCAGGTATGTGCAGAACAACACCCATTTATTAGTTGTGGGATAAAAACACCCGAATCTGCTGAAAAAGCGCTCCTTTTTTTGGTCTTTTTTTTTTTTTTTTTTTTCATCGAGGTGAAATTCACAGTTAACCATTACAATCAACCGTTTTAAAGTGAATAATGCAGTGACATTTAGTACATTCACAGTATTGTGAAACTAACACCTCTGTGTAGTTCCAAAACACTTTTATCACCCCCAAAATAAACCCTATACCCATTCAGCAGTTACTGCCCATTCTCCCCTTTCCCCAGTCTGCTTTCCTTCTGTATGGATTTGCCTATTTGACTATATCATATAAATGAAACCATACAATATGTGACCTTTTGTGTCTGACTTCTTTCACTTAGAATAGTGCTTTCCAGGATCATTCATGTTGTAGCATGTATTAATACTTCATTCCTTTTTATGGCTGAGTAATATTCTACTATATAGATATGCCACAATTTGTCCATTCATCCTTTGGTGGGCATTGGGGTTGTTTCCACTTTTTGGCTATTGGGAATAGTGCTGCAATTAACATGCACATACATATATTTGCTTGAGTACCTGTTTTCAGTTCTTTGGGGTATATACCGAGGAGCTGAATTGCTATTGCTATATCATATAGTAATTCTATGTTTAACTTTTTGAAAGACAGCCAAACTGTTTTCTACAGTAGCTGAACTATTTTACATTCCCACCAGCAATGTATATAGAAGGGTTCCAATTTCTCCACATCGCCACCAACACTTATTTTCTGTTTTTTCATTTGTGTTGTTTGTTTGTTTTATAGCTTTCCATTTTTAACCACAGTTGTTTCTAGGAGAATTTAAGATATAACACCATTTCTCAGAATTTCTTTTTCTGAATCTATGCTGTACTTACTTTGGGTAGATTTTTTTTTAAGTGTCTTATAAAAGGGGAAAAATGGTATTTTTCCTTCCTGAAGGTTAGTTTTACATACTATCTAGGAATAGATACTTGGGGCTCACTTGGTTAGAGTGTGGTGTTAGTAACACCAAGGTCAAGGGTTTGGATCCTGGTACTAGCTAGCCACCAAGAAAAAATAAAAATAAATAAATAAACATAGGTACTAAAATAAATTTCTGCTTATTAGAGTAAACTGATACCTTTTATCAGATGGAATAAACTTTAGCCTGAGAAAACTAAATAGGATGTGGTCTTCACCAATGAGCAGCATATTTTGAAATGATCTGGGAAAGGGCAGCATACATTTCTGAAAAACAGACGTAACCAATGTTATGTTACCTTCCTCTGTTGTAGCACCCCCTGTTTTTTCCCCAGTGTCCCCGTCTCAGGACAGTTGGGGACAATATAGGCAGAGAGGGGGTGCAAAACAGAAATAAGGGTCAAGAGGTCAAGAACTAAACAGGATTCTATCGCCAAATCCCTATCTAGGTGTTCCCTGGGATTATTCCTTTCCTTACAACAAGCCCCAATAGTTCAAACTACTTTTCTTTCCAAACTTTATACCTAATCCACCCTAACCTCTTAGGATCCTACTCTGTCTCAAAAGCTGACTTCATATAAGGGTGCATTCTCTCCAGTTTTCTGAAGACAGCCTCAAAAGTGCTTTTCATCATTTTTGGGAAACAGACCAGTTAACAACAAAAAGGGCTTAAGGCACTGGAAGGAGTTCTTGTAGTAATTCACGGTCTTTGTTCTTAACCCTGACTGCAGATCAAATCGTGGGGTGTGTCTTAGTAACCAGAATTTTTTAAAGTGAGTCTTATGCAGCCAGCCTGATTATAGACTTTGGATAACTAGTAGTGTTTGATTTCTTATGCAGAAGATAATTAACATTCAACCTTTTACTTTGAGTCCTGAGGGTGGAATTGCTAAAGCACGCACATGCTCTCTCTCTCAGACATACACACACACATACACATGCACAAAGACATGCACACACACACACTTGAAGAAAAGCCAAGCAAACCCTTTCTACTTCTGATCTGAAGAGTCAAAGCAGAATGATAGGTTCTTTTTCATGTCATGAAGGTCATTTGCTCCTCAGATTTTCTAGTTCCAGGCAGGCATTTTCAACTAACAGGCATTTCCTTCCTCAAAGGAACATGTAATCAGAAATGGGTTCCGAACTGCTGTTTCTGTTGCCTATAATATAGTTCCTTGTTATTAATTTATTCCCAGAAATTCTGATTTGTCTTTCCTTTAGTTATTTTGGAAAGTGTTAATGCTAATTTGAGAACTGAGGCACTAGTGTGCCAGCCAGCTTCTTGCTATGTTGGTCTGGGCCAAGGAATCTACGGGCAGATCCCTCCTGGCATTCTGTAAGCTGCTATTGGAGTTTTGTTTGAACCTCCTTAATTAGGATTATTTTGTACTAGGTTTTGTGGCACCTGACAGAAATTCAAAGACCTGGCAAGTTAGAAAAATATAAAATGCTCTAACTCTATTACAAGCAAAGCATTCAGGAGAGAATTTTTCTCCCTCTTATACATATCAAAATATGGTCATGAAAGTTTTGGCTCTGACACTATAGAGACCAGAAGTTCTAAAAAAATAGTAAGTTCCTGTGGCTATCATAAACCTACCTCAGGTTACAAGCATAATCTGTTCTCTTACACTTTTTGATGATTACACTCTTTAGGATAGTGATGTATGGGAATAAGGGGCACTAGGAAGAGCTATTTACATTTTCCATAGCTAGGGTGGTGCCCATTGCATCTTGGTTTGACCAGGGCAGTCCCTAATTCAGCAAAATTATTAGTAACATTTCCCTTCAATTTCAGAAGTACCTTGTTCAGATGACCCAGTACAGGAACAAGGAAAATCGTTGTTTGAAAAAATGAAATTTGGAAAAGGTAAAGAAAAAAAAAAGATAAATTTTTCAACTTAATTTACTTTTATAAGGATTGTATAAATTCTAACATGCTGTGCAAATAGATGGACAAATATTATGCATATCACTGTATATTATAAACAATTTCTGGTTATCTAATATTTATCTCCTGATAAACTGAGAAAATCTTTGAGTTCAGAGGGCTCTTGCTGCTTCTTATATTCCCCAATGCCTGGCACACCATAGCTTCCCAATAAATGTTCGTTGAGTAATAGTCACTGATTAAATGCATGAATGAATGAGTGAATGAAAGCATGAATATGATCCAATCCTGTTGTTTTAAAACTGGATTTACTTTGACTGTCTTAATCGGTAGACATGCCTAGATCTCATAGGCTATAATGGAATTTGTGGTGACAAATTCAACAAATAGTAAATGGGATTTTGATCAGTTAATATTACCTCCTTTATCTGAACTTGCTATTTCTAATTGTGAGCTATGAATGATGGCCTTTCACATTTTCTCAGCCAGAAACTTAAGAGAGAACTCTTTCTCGTAGTCGCTCACCCTCTTTATGTGAAATCATAAAGAAATCTGTTTAGCTTTGTTAATAAGTATTTCGTAAACTTCTTTAATCAGGTAATGTCTATTAACATTTCCTAGAACAACTAGCAGCAGCCTCAATATCCAATTTATTTACCTATCATTTTGGATTCATGGTATCCAGAAAATCCTGATTCATGAAGATGATTGCGGGGCCGAGCCCGTGGCGCACTCGGGAGAGTGCGGCGCTGGGAGCGCAGCGACGCTCCCGCTGCGGGTTCGGATCCTATATAGGACTGGCCGATGCACTCACTGGCTGAGTGCCGGTCACGAAAAAGAAAAAAAAAAAGATGATTGATAAGTCTTTCAAATCTTGCCCTCTTAAGACTTCTTCAGTGAATCAGAGATGGGGGAAGAGCTTTATTCTAAATTCTACACAAAAACTAATTAAATTGTAACTCAAGTCAATGTATTGATGGACTTCAGAGTGTTAAAATGTGGTATATTAACACATTTCAGGGTATGTGTTGTTTCTAATTAAGGATTTTAAACATAAAAATACAAACCTTTAAAAACAAAATTCTATTGATGAAATGTTGATGAAACCCCTGAAGCATCCATTATCTCTAAAGTCCTTTTAAAGTTTAAAAAGGAGTGAGTCTATGATGCATTTTTCCTTGAAATTTCACAGCTTCCTCCCAACTTCTTCTCCTTTCTGCCTTCTTGGCTATGGTTTCTCTTCTGTGTTATTGAGAGAATATTTCAATATAAAATACAGAGGGGGAAAAAAAAATTCCCAAACTTCTACATAATTTGTGATCATTAGGTATGAACATATTGACATATTTTTCACAAAGTTATTTTAAAAACATTCTGTTAAGATAAATCACATTACATTATTTACCTGGAAAGCCAATTTTATATATTTATATTTTCTGTCACCATAGTACCAAGATACTCAAAAAAGTATTATCAGAAGTCTTTCTTTTTCCATCATTTAACATACACTTATTATATATTTTCTTTTATTGGAACTTAACGTCATTTATTTATTTGAAAAAAGGACATGCTTTTCCAGGAAAAAAACTTCTTGTTTTTAATGAAACTGATAATCTATTGTAAATAAGTGACTTTAAAGACAGTTTTCTTCAATTCAATGTTGTTATGTGCTTCATTTCTCTGTAAAAGTATATGTAATAGAGCACAAACATTCACAGGTGCTTCTCTTTTATGTGGTTAAGAACAATTTTAAAGCTTAAACACCCAAGGAAGATGGGTGCCTGATAACAGTGCAGAAGGTGGTTATTTTAGGTCTTATTTACAACTCTTGGTTCTTTTTCATTATTTTAATCATAATTTTTTTCACTCTGGTATCATGATTAATACTTCTTTAACCTAATTCATAAAGCAGAGATGCATTTACTGATAGGGGAGGAAAAAGAAGAAAACTATTTATTGAGCATCTGCCATGTGCCAGGCCCTCTGCTAGGTTATTTTACGTAGATTAGGCCATTTCGGAGCTTAGTTTTAGTAGAACTCTGGGGATTTTTTTATACAATTAAATGCACCAAAAATCTGAACACTTTACATGTAAAAATCAAGTACCTCAAATCCAATTTAGCTTAAGAAGCCACTTATTAGATTTCAGTTTTCCTGCAAAGAATGAGGGCTTAGTTTTAAACTTCTAAGTAATTAGACTTGAGATCCTTTCTTTTTTTTTTTTTTTCTGTAAGTTTATTTATTAATATTATTATGTTTTTACATTCTAAGATGTTGTTATGGAGCAGTTGGGGGCAGGGGGAAAGGAGAAGGAAATAAGGTGGGAGGAGGAGGAAGGGGGGCATGGTTGAGGCCCATGGTGCCCTCCTCATTCCTGCAGGGAAGACCAGGGAGCTTCTAGCAGTGCCTCGGTCATTACTGGGATAGATGCAGATGTCAGGGGGGTGTGGCTGAAGCCCTTGGCCCCCCACCACCGCAGCTTGGGAGACCAGGGGGCTTCAAGTGGTGGTTTGGTGGTTGTCGCTGGGCTGGTTGAGGGTGTCAGGGGGCATAGCCAAGGTCCTCAGCACCCCCACTTCTCTGGCTCAGGAGGCCAGGGCACTTCCTGCAGCAACTCGGTGGTCATCACTGGGCTGGTTGCAGGTATCAGGGGAGTGTGGCCGAGGCCCTCAGCCCCCCACTGCAGATCCTTTCTTGATTCTGGTACAGTTTTCACAGATGGCTTTTGATCTTATCACTGTAAATCTATATAAAGTTATTAATTTATTTTTAAATATCAAACCATCTAATACTTCATTACCATATTTATCCTTTAAGATCCCTTTATTTTTAAAAAAGGGCATCAAACTATATTAAAATAATCGTAATAGAATATTTTTCTCAGCATAACTAGAGTGGATGTATTTTTACCATCTATTAAAATAATTGTTAATCATTTCGCTTTTGATTGGAATTATATCTCTGATTCAGAATTGTGGTGTATAGGAAGATATTTGTTCTTTTTTCCTGGTTCCTGGGACCTAAAACCCTTTGAATTTCCTGAGAGATAAGAGTGATAGGAGTGTCTTTTGTTCTAATGAGGCGATTCTTGTCTGGCCCCTAGATAGCTTCAGGGTGAGGGCTGGTCACTAGAAAGACCAAGCCTTGATTAGAATTTTGGAACTTTTGAACCCACCCTTCAACCTCCTGACAGGGGAGAGGGGCTGAAGATTGAGTTAATCACCAGTGGCCAATAACTTAATCAATCATGCCTCCATAAAAAATCTCTAAATGATGAGGTTCAGAGAGCTTCTGGGTTGGTGAACATGTCAAGGTACTGGGAGGATGGAATGCCCAGAGAAGGCATGGAAGCTCCTTGCCCTATGCATCTCTTCCATGTGGCTGTTTGTGACTTGTATCCTTTGTAATAAACTGGTAAAGCTTTTTCCTGAGTTCTGTGAGTCATTCTAGCGAATTATAGAACTCTGGGGGCTGTGTGGGTACATTGTGGAAACCCCCTAATTTGTAGCCAAGTTGGGCAGAGGTATGGGTAAGCCAGGACCTGATACTTGCAACTGTGTCTGAAGTGAGGGTAGTATTGTGAGACTGAGCACTTAAACCTGTGGAGTCTGATGCTAACTGTAGATAGTTAGTGTCAGAATTGAATTGAATTATAGGACACCCAGAGAGTTGGGCAAGTGATTGGTGTGAGGAAAAAAACACATCTATTTGGTGTCAAAAATGTTGTGAGTAAAAACAATTCATTAGAATGAGAATGTGTATATAAATACTCACATGTTCATTTTCAGTTATAGCCAGAGTAAGCAAAGTTTTGTTCCATAATCCTAATGAATGTAGAGTGCTTAGTTTGTAAGAACAAGTCCAGGAAGTGTGAGTTTAAAAATTTTAGACTTAGAAGTGAACCTCATATATCAGCTAGTCTTGGGCCTGTTTCATAGATGATGAAACTGAGAGCCGAAAGGTAAAATGAGTTAAACAAAAAGAATTTATAGATTAATTGTGTTTCAGAAGTGAACCATCAGATAAAAGGACAAATCTGATTATTTTCGCTTTTGGTCGGTTAAGGGAAATGTAAAAAAAAAAATTAGAGGGGAAAAAAGCAAAAGTTAAAATTATTTTTAACTTAACCAAATTAGCTTGTCATTTTGAAGTGTTAATTTGGCCCACTAGATAATATGAATAGTTGCAATAGCCTTATTCTTTTTGCCTAGTAATGAATCTTATTCTTCAGTTTAAGTAGTCTTGCATAAAATATCGAATATTTGGTGCTATTGCTTAAGGAAGATTTATTTCTCCCACCTCAAGAATGAACAGAATGTTTCCTTAACTGTGCAGTCCTTGTTGGGGATGAGGGGCAACAAGGAATGCCACACATCACATAAATGGCTAGTTTTTTAATTATGCTAAATGTGTTACTGTTTGGAAATTTTGTTTACAGACCTCAGGGGGGCTGTTGACTTTGCTTAGGGAATCTACCTCAAAGGAATAAGGGTTTCTAGTCCCTAATTGGATAGATTAGTCCCCTTAACAATTCCTGATGGAAAAATTCTTTGTCACAAAGCTACAAGTAGATGTCCTTGGTTATTGTTGCAAAGAAGATGATAATTATTTGTTAGAGTGTGGTGTTGTAACACCAAGGTCAAGGGTTTGGATCTCTGTAACAAAGAAGGGATTAAGTTACTACTTCTTAGGGTTCTAATTTCTCTCCTCCTCATTCACAGAAATTCTTTCAGTGACAGAATTTCTTTTTCAATCCTCCTAGTTCTCCTGGTCCCCTTCAGGATCCAGAGCCAGGAGGTGTCTGGGCTTCTTTAAGCATAACTAGATCTCCAAGCACTGTTCCACTTAATTCTCCTCATAGTGAGGACTGTGAATGTTACAAGGAAAAACGAATAGTAGATATTTTCAGACTAATTAAGTATATGTGTGTGTGTTTGTTCCCAGTGTTTTACCTGTCAGTTTGTATTGCAGCATATTACCACAGCTTCGTTTTTCTAAGATCTTTCCATGGGACAGTAACAATTACTAATGGACCCAGAGTAAAATCTCCTATAAACAATGTTGAATTTAAACATTTTACATGCAATTATCTAAATCTTCCTGCTTCATTCTTTCTCTCAATCCCCTACCCCTAACATTACTATCAAGGCTACAGTGGAAGCAAAACTATGTTTGGGAGCTTTCGATTTGGAGGCAGATCTTTTTACGTGTGTCCTTCTCACAGACCCTATCTGTTCCCATCTCTCTTCACAGGCCCAAAGGTTGTTGGGAATAGTAAGGGTTAAAATAAGAGTATAGACTGGATCGGTGGGGAAACTTTTGCTCACTTTTATACTTAAACAGCCTGTAGTTTGTGCAGCCTGTTAAGTTCCTAATAACAGTAAATACTTTGAGTACTATACATGAATTTTTAAATCAAGAAAATAAAACTTAAATCTCAGTTTCCTAACTACTTGGATTCTTTTCCTTTTTTGTCTCATGTTTGTGCAAGGATTATTAAAATATTGAAAAGTGCTAGGCAAATGCGCAATATTATAAGAGCAAAGGAACAAATTACAGAAGGATAAGATAAACCCTGGATTGTTATCATTGGTTACCTGGGCAGGAGGGAGAGAAAGGGTAGGGAGGGGGTTGGAAAGACCATACCTACAGGCCCTAAAGGCCATACCTAGAGCAGGTACAAAGGTAATACACTAAAAGCTCAGCAGTAGAAGTCCTGAAATCAGAAGGAGACATCCCCGGATATGTTGGGGAGTGAGGCCAGACAGGGGCCCACAGAAGAGTGTCTTAATTCTGGAACCGTGTCTTTGGCCATAGTCGTTACAGGTTATTATTTACTTCTCAGACGACTGATAATAGAATCCACAATATATTTTACTTACTTAAAGTAGGTATAGTAAACTGCATATATGTTTAATTTTTAAGAAAAGAAAAAGCAAACAATTTAAAAAATATTATTACATACTTGTATTCATGCTTTCAGGTAGAAATATGTAGACATGGAGCAAAAGTTTGCTCAACTTCAAAAAATGAAGAAGTTAGTGAAATTCTTTGGCTTTCACTTTGGTGAATGTTATTTGTCTGAAATGATTCAAATAATTTTGAATCTCATACTATTATGTAGAAATTTTATACTTACTTCAAAATTTAAACTGGTACATAAATTTGAAATCAGTTTGCCATATTCTTACATTTACTTATATGGGGATTACCCTATTTAGCTCAGTTTTCTGTATGTGTGTTTTTTGTTTTGTTGTTCCCCCTTCCCCCCACCTCCTCCTGACATGTGAGTATTTTCTTGTGGACGGCAACAAGAAAATTGGAAGCTGGAAGTAGTGTTTAGCCAAAGGTGCAGGATCCTGGTGAAGTACATAGTATGGGGTAGCACTGGCTGAAATGAAATGGGTAGGGAATGCCATGGTGGAAGGAGTTTAGGGAGACCTAGTGCAGTAGAGGTGGTAGAGGAGAAGGAGCAGAAGATAAGTGATAAAGGAGATGAGAACAGGTATGTTATAAGGAATGGTCTTTTTTTTAATTCCAGTGTGGTCATTATGGAAAGGAAGCTATTTTTTAAAAAAACTATGAGACGGTCCTCATACTATGTTTTGTTAGGTGATATGAATGTTCCCAGAGCTTCATTTCCATGAATTTACCCTGGAAGTGCCAAAACTATCACACCCTATTGACTTTAGTAATAAGGTCGACCCTGCTAAAAAAAAAAAAAAAAAAAAAAAAAGTGTGGGCCTAAAATGGCCCCTTTTTATTAATTCACTACAGCCCTGAAGGGAGATAGAGCCCAGTTTCATCTCCAAGCAAAGCTAGTTTAGAGTGCAAAGTAATATTGACTAACACATTACAATTTTACAGAAAGCTTTCACATATGTGGTATTTTCTCATTTGACAAAGATGAGTGATGGGAATGGTAAGGCAAAGGGGAGAAAAAGGTTTAACGGTAGCATTTCTTCATTGAAAATTCCACTTCCAAAAGTGACTAGGTTAACAAATGTCCATCTGAAAGTACTACTTTACAAACAATTTTGTTATATCATCTCAAGCGTCCTAAGTTTGGACCACCTTATTTTCAGTATCAGTTGGGAAGGTGAAGAGGTTGCTTCCTTTGGAGCTACTGCCTACCATTATGTAGTTTGGCAGGTAACCTTCTCTATGTGAACAACATAGTAATGCTTTCTTATTACAAGTAAGGTGAAGCTCATCTTATTTAAAGTGTCCCTGGCCCTCCCTTAAAAGTGCTTTTATTTAGGCCTGCAACTTTTGAGGCAAGGCCTGCCCTTTGGAAAGAAATGCTAGGTTATTTGTGCATTCAGGACCACCCTTGCTTTGATTTTCCTCAGCTTTCCCTAATTCCACTGTGGCTGAATCACAGGCAAGAGGATCAAATGAGATGTAAAAGTTCCTAAAACAATAACCGTGGAACAGTAGAAACTGTCATAGTTGCGAAGATGGCTGCATTTATATAACTCATGACTCACATCTTGCCATTCTAATACCAGTACCTTAAATAATAGATTTTTTCTTGTATATACATCTTTCTAGTCATCCATTCATCTGCTCTTGTGTATTCAAAGTTCACAGAATATGCTTATTATAGTAAGATATCAAAATTGGCATATTGGGTGGGTTTTGTATTTTTTCATATCATGATTCTCCATGTGGCTAAATATTTAAGATCTCTCTGTGCCTGAAAATATAAAGCCCCAAGGTGGACCCTGTGGGATCTAGGTCTTTGCAAAAATGTTCTACCTACTTCTTAGAGTTCAAAAGTTCTGTATTAGGTAGGATTAGGTTTGGCTGCATGCCAAAACCTAACAGTCTCTGCCAAAAGTCTTTTTAAGACAGAAAACCCAAAATAACCGTAATTTAAAAACAAAAGGATTTATTTTTTCGTGGAGAAGTCTGGATGTTGGCAGTCCAGAGCAGGCATAGCAGCACCACAAAGTCATCCTGTCTTTCTGCTTCATCTTCCTCAGTACTGGTTTACATCTTGAGGTCAATTCATGGCCCAAAACAATTATGACTTCCTAGCTATCACATCTGCATTGTAGGCATTAGAAAGATGGAGAGCAAGCAGGCAAAAAAAAAAAAAAAAAAAATGGCTTCCGTAGCTGTCTGTCCCCTTAAGGAACCATCCCTGAAGTCTAATACACTTTGATTTATATATCATTGGCTAGAATTTAGTCATATGCCACACCTGCTGACCTAGTTAGCTTCATTCTGTGATTAATATTTGATCAAATCAATGCAGACAAAATCTTTAATAGGCACTTTCCTAGTCCTAAAACTTTTAAAGGACAGTAAGTACATGAAAGATGCTCACACTAAATAATAATTAGGAAGATGCCAATGAAAATAACAGAGAGTTTTTTTACCATCAGAGTGGCAAACTTAAAAAGATTGATAATATTCAGTGTTGGCAAGGATATGGAGGAAAAAAACAGGTTCAACACTCTCATATACTTTTGTCAGTAGTATAAAAGGATGCATTTGGGGGGCACTCTGGCAGAATCTTTTAAAATTTAAAATGTGTATAAACCCTTCAACTCCATAATTCTGCTTCTGAATATCAATCCTATAGAAATGTTTGCACATGCCTGAATAGTGAAAAAAGAGGAATAAATTGTGAATTACAAGTAAATTATGGTGGATGCATTAAGTTTTTCAAGTCATAACTAAAGTGGGGGACAGTATCTTGTGGAGGAAGAGACAAGTGTAAATGACAGTGCTTAAATGATGAAACTAAGCCAACCTTGATGAAACAAATTTAAATTAATATTTAAAACCTTATTTCTATGGGTTTTTCCTGAGAGAAAGAATGCTTCCCATCCCTAACTTTTGTGGGATACCTTGTTTCAGAAAGTCTATAAAACGAAGACTGCTTCTAAAAAGGGAATTGTTATGTTTACATATGGACCGTGTATACAAGTTAAACTTCTTTAGATTATTAAGTGATGGTCTAAAACCCAACTCAGACTGTCTGAAATACCCAAAAAAGAATTTTATTGACTCATATACATGAAAGACCAGGAACGGATCTTCAGGCTTTATCCAGGCTTCAAAAAGCATAACTGAGCACCCAGTTTCTTTTGCTTTTCATTCTCAGCTCCATTTCCTCATACTGGCTACATCCTAATGGCCTCTCCTCTCACTATCCCACGGCTACAAGCTCCCAGGTTAAAGTCTAGAGAAGAAGAATGTGTATGTGACTCTTTTCCAAAAGACCCAACAAAAATCTCTTTGCATCTCACTTCCCTCTGATGAATGGGTCATATTCTCATCCCTGAATCAATGCCTGTTCTCTGATTAGCTTAGATCTAAATGAATCAGGAGGTTGAGAACAACTTCACTATAAGCATGTGGGCCATGTATATAGGGAAAGGGTTGGCCATACACAGGCAAATTAGGGTGAGTCACCACAAGAAGGATAAATGGATACTGGGCATCAAAAACACCAGATGCCAGTGCTGGCCGGTTAGCTCAGTTGGTTAGAGCATGGTGCTGGCAACACCAAGGTCAAGGGTTTAGATTCCTGTACCGACCAGCTGCAAACAACAACAACAAAAAAAAAAGTCTTTATAAAAACACCAGATGCCCCACAGATATGTAATTATGTAAAACATTTGTATTGCCTAGAATTTATGAACAAAGCTCTTGGACTATACGGTGTGTATTCCTAAAACTGACTGGTTGAGGTCGCACATATTGGTGCTATCTGTTGAATAAGATTCAATTTTCTGAATAATGTATACCTCATATAGCCAATCTCTGAGACTGTCAGGGAGCTTGAAGAAACCAGTTTTAAGACTGGCAGGGCTGAAAGGAACCCTCTTGATCATCAAACCTCTCACCTCTCAGAGAGATGGGAATCTGAAGAAGCCATATAACTTGCTTGAGATCACACACCGAGTCTGTGGCAGAGGCAGGACTAGAAAGTTATCATCCATCTTTCAGCCTAATACGCCTTTCTGTAATAAATAATGATAATATTAATAATAATAGCAGCTAATATTTACTGAGTATTTGCTATATGCCAGGCAGTATGCTAAGCATTTTACAAGCAAAATATCATTTAATCCTCACAACTGTTTTTTCTCAGTTTATTGGAAATTAAAGCATAGAGGGGCTTGTATAACTACCTTTAGATGTTCTGATCATTCTTTTCCTCATGGTGTTTTAGACTACAAACAGGCCTCTCTCTGCCAAGATTAGCCAATGCTGGTTTATAGTTTTGTCTCAGGTACAGAAAATGGAATGAATGATGAAATGTCTTGGTCGGAAAACCTAGTATGTGTGCTCACACTGGATTATAGGATTTGTAATAACTAAATTTAAAACTTACATTTTAAAAGGCAGCTTTTAATTTCTTTATACTTCTTTAAACAGGAACTTCCAGAGAGTCATTGCAAAGCATCCCACATTATCTACAAATAAATGAAATACTATTAATCAGTGATCAAGAATTTCTCCCATGCCATATAATGGATCAGCATTGGAAGTTCTATGTGGAATGTGAGAAACTAACATTCTAAACCCTTGTTTTCTTAATGATTTATATCTTTAGATCTAATGATTCTTGAGATCTCATGGTCTAGTGGGCCTTTTTAAACATACAATGTATGAGTTGCTACTCAAGATGTGTGTTTACTGTTATAGGAAAAATATCAACTATTATAGTAGGATTTATGCTTTTTTTGCCATTGAAATAAAGGTATTTTCGATATACACCATTTGACTCTTTGGCTTCCTTTTTATTAATATAAACTTAAAACAAACCTTTCAATCAACACCTCTACTTTTGTATAAATAACAGATGTTTCTTAAGGACACTGAGGATACAAATAAGGGTAATCCATGGATAAGGTCCTGAAAAGGCCCAGGTAAAGTGAATCCACTTAAAACAAGAACTTAAAGTCCCAATACTTACCCCAATTACTTTTAGGTTTATCTTAAAATCAAAATGTAAAATTATGAATGAGGTTTAAGTTTCATAAAATTTAGAACAAAAAATGAGTCAAGTGTTGATTTAGGGGCTGATTATTTTAAATAGGATATACTTCATCTTTGACTTTTGCTACTTTGTCATGATTTTTTTTTTTTTTAATTTTAAGAAAGAGATATTTAAAAGCTTTATCAGTTTTCTCAAGGGCCTCTCTTAATCCTTTGATATCCAAATTATTCTTTACTTATCCTTCATTACCCCAGGCTCCCAAATAAGTTTTTTGACTCATGTCCTTTTTCTATCCCTTCTCTCTCATTTGGGTAGAGAAGTCAAAATTACAATAAAGTTTACCCAAGCAAGTGCTAGAATTGTGGGGGTGGGGGTGGGGTGGTGGTGTTGCTTTTTGGATATTTTCTTATTTTAAATGTGTGTAGTATTAAGAAACATCTTTTCTTTTTAAAAAAAGAACATTTCAGATTATACTTAAAAATGTATCTTTTAAAAATCTTCAAGGAACAGCTGCAAATTATCCCTCACACAGAAAAAATCATTAGTTCTCTCTCTACTTAAGTTAAAACCTGTGAAACAAGATGCATCATGAAAAAAACTATAAATAAAAGCAGTTTACATGTAAAAGCATATATATCTTTAGAATATACAAGAAAATGGTTAAGAATTGTCTCTGGGAAAAGAAATTACTGAGCTGGGGAACTAGGGGAAAGAAAGACTTACTTTTGACTACACATACCCTTTGGCAATTTCTGAAATTGGTACTATGTATGTGTTCTTTCTATTCAGATAAAAAATGTTAAGTATCTGAAAGAGAGCACCTGGAAAGGGATGCTTATTAATAGTGTAAAGACATATTAAATCATTTTATTTTTTCTCCTTCAAGAGTTCAATGAAAATGTTCAAGATAGAAAATACTACATGTTGTAATGTTTGAGAACTGACAAGAATTTTATTGATCTATTATAATTTCCTTAGAATACTGTATTTTTCTAATTCTTAAATAATCTAAATGAGGTGGTACATTTGGCTTTATTATTTAAGAAAATATTTAACATATGGGTCATTTGAGAGTATGTACTGTACTAAACTAAATTAGATATATGTGAAAAATGCAAATTGTTGTACAGTGTTTAACATGAATCCTTGTTTTATTAAAGAAATAAAAATTATATATCTTTGAGTGCATGTATAGTATGTATAGCCATATAAATATATATTATGTAATACATACTTTTATATGTATAGCTATGAAAATGTATATTTATGTAAGTATGTGTGTGGGATAGGGGTAGGGGTATGTTTAGTGAAAGGTCTAGAATGCTACAGATACAGCTATTTACAGTGCCTGCCCCTGAAAGAGCTGTACTGAGAAGAATGGGGGGGGTAGTTTTGCGGTTTACCTTCAACTTTAAAAAAAAGGAAAACCCATTTTTTAAAAGAATAATTTTAAAAGCAGGCATTTTGTTTAGTGATTACAGTTTATAAAAGTCATACATTCTCAGTTTACATACAAGAGATCTTGCAGTTCTCAGTTTTTCATTATGTTAAGTGAAATAAGTGAGGCACAGAAAGAGAAAGACCACGTCCTCACTCATAAGTGGGAGATAAGAAAGAGAGATAGAAAGATCACAATAAAACATTGAACTTTCAGAAGGAGAGAACAGACCTATAGTTACTAGAGGTGGGAAAGGGAAGAGGAGGAGGATTAGAGAGTAATTAGGTCAGGGACACAAAGAATAAATATGATTTATAATGATAAACATGTTAATAATATTTATTTGATCATCACATACTGTACACAAATACTGATAGTCAACTCTGTACCCCATAAATATGTATAATCATAAATAAATAAAAACTAATTACCAAATTGAAATTCACATTGATTTTTATTTTGTTTTTCACTGCAATGTTTATAGTTTTGCAGTTTATATTTGTCCACAAACTATTTTGAATACATTTATGGATAAGGTTAAAAAAAATTCTTAATTTTCCAAGCCCATTTACTATATTTTATATGTGTGACTGACATAATACCCATTGCCCTTGAGGCATACTGAGTATTGCCCAAACTAGAAAACAAAAGGGTCTACTCCAACTAGGGTGGAGAGAGCTACCCTATTCTAGATCATCCCTATGGGAAGACTGGGCAATTTGGGGAGTTTGCAAGATGTTTTGCCTATTCTCTTTTTTGGTGGGTTTCTTTTATTTTTTGACAGCTGGCCAGTATGGGGATCCAAACCCTTGATGTTGGTGTTATAACACCATGCTCTAACCAACCAAGCCAACTGGCCAGGTTATTCTGGGTTCTAAATAAAACCTTTAAGCTTCTGACCCCAAACCATAGATGGGGCCTTGGAAGAATATCTAATAATCCAATCTTCTACCTGATATTTGCATTTTTTCTGACTTCTTGTATTCACCCCATATCCAACAAGGAAGCCTATTCGTATTCAGATAGGTAGTCTTAAGTGTTAGAAAACTGGAAACTTTAAGTCCAAGCATCACAACCCTATTATGACAAAATAATACTTCTTCTTAAAAGCTGAATTATTATGACACAAGTTTCTACTGGCCTGATTGCTTGAAATGTCCAAGCATGCATCTTGTCCTTTTCTTCTCAGTTTCTCTTTCCTTTAATCCCTTCAACTTCCTCTCAGTTTAGTCCTTATCAGTGCCTGTCTAGACTATACGCAACAGCAATCCTAACCTATTTCTTTTACTCCAACTCTTTCCCTTATAAAACACCTGTGGCACAGTACTATCAAATTATTTTTCTTAAAGATTCTTTGTTGCTTCCCTGTTGATGCAAGGGTGAAATCTAGGCCCACCTATTGTTTGGTTCTAATGTAAGCTTCCAAATTCATCTCCCAATGATCTCTAACCTTTGACTCAATCAAACTCCTTTTTCATCCCATTATGGGCTGAATTGTGTTCCCCCCTCCCCCCAAAATTTGTATGTTGAAGTCCTAACCCCCAATGCCTCAGACTGTGACTGTATTAGGAGGTAAGGCCTTTAAAGAGATGATTAAGTTGAAATAAGGCTGTTGGGGTGGGCCCTAATCCAATTTGACTGGTGTCATTATAAGAAGAGGAAATTTGAACCCACAAAGGGACACCGGGGATGCATGCACACAGATAAAAGACCATGTAAGAATACGGCAAAAAGGCAGCTATTTACAAACCAAGGAGTGAGTCCTCAGAATGAAATCAACACTATGATCTTGGGCTTTGCACCTCTAGGACTGTGAGAAATAAACTTCTGTTTTAAGCTACCCAGTTTGTGGTATTTTGTTATGGCAACCCTAATAAACTAACACAATCCTAACTCTCCCCTACATTTGTCTACACAATTTTCCCTGCCTAGAATGTTCCCGCTCCCCCTGCCCATCTATGTTTTTCTTTTTCTCTGAGTCCTTTCTTCATATATGACTTTCTGTGTTGCTTTCTCAGATCACCCCAAGCCAAGTACTTGATATTTACTGCCTGCTGTTCCTAGTTTTCTTTTCATAGTCTATCTCCCCCAAGTTTCTGGAAAACTTGGTGAGATCAGGTTCAGGGTTTTACTGTATTTTCTATAAAATATCTTAAACATAGTAGATGCTCAAGAAATATCAGTTAGGGTGTTTTTAGGTACAATAACAGAAAATCCTACTCAAAATGGCTTAAGCAATAAGGAAAATTTATTATTTTATTTAACAAGTCCAGAGGTAGGAACTTCAGGGTTAGTTAATTCTTCAACTCAATATTATGTCATTATTGTTTCCATCTTTCTTCCAGCTCCCTTCACGGTGCCAAGATGGCTCTGCTGTTACAGGTAGGTATACATTGCAGAAACAGCATCATTAGAAGAAGAAAAGATACATTTTCTACCAATGTACTTCTTTTGGGAAGAAACCTTCCCTGAACACCCCCCCACCTTCCCAGGAAACTTGTGTCTGATTGGCCAGAATTATACCACCTGCTGTTCCTCACTAGCCTGGGATGTGGCCTTGTCTTTATTGGCTGAGAGAAGTACATGCCGATGTGCAGGAGAGTAGTCAGCTGTACAAATTCCAGACTCTGCCAATAAAAAAGCAAACAAGCAAAAATAAAGTGTGTTGGGGGGAAGGGGTTGAGGTAAGAACTAATATTTTTTGAGCACTTAATGTATATCAATCATTGTTATAAGCACTTTTGATGTATTAACTCATTTAATCCTTACCACGCCATATGAGGTAGGACATATCATTATCCCCATTTTACAGACAAGGAAAATTGAGGTGCAGGATGAAGTAATTTGGCTCAAAGTCACACGGCTACCAGTGATGGAACTGATTCAAACTTGGTAATCTAGGTCAGAGCTCATGCTGTTAGGCCTCATGTTTTTTTCCCCCCAACCAAAAGTATCTGCCTCAAAACATATTTTAAATGATTAAAACAGTGTCAACATCATTCTGAGTTATGGTGACCCTATGACTCCTTCCACCTGCACATTCTGAGGGAGTCAGTGTTTGCTGACTTTGGTAAAGGATAGGCAGTCAGGGCAGACAAATACTCATTGGTAAATGGAATGCAGAAGTCTAACTGACAAGTTGTAATATGAACACAATATCTACTCTCGAGGCTCTCTCTTGTTCAGTCTAGGGAGTCTCAGGTAAAAAATAAGCTATACCCAAAGCTTATTCAGGTCAAAATATTGCCCTAACTCAATATGCATGAGGAACTATCTTGTTGCTTTTAAATGAATGCATGTGCCCATAGGGCCTAGATTTTACATCCCTTTGGATTCTTCTGTGCTATTGAAGGCTAACAGCACACAACCTCCACATGTTTTTCTCTGGACTCCCTCTCTAGTTTTTCCTTATCTCATGTTTATTGAATCCTATATTACAGAAGAAAGCCAGGGACGGGACATACCTTTCTTAAAGATGTAAAAGCCAAGAAATGTGGTTTGCTTCTGCTTAAACTTGATCATAATGTTCTCATGTCCCTAATTCTTTTACCACCTAAATAAGAGGCCAGAATTTGAGGCCGTGTCAAATAAACTCGCCTCAATCTTAATTTAAGCCCTAGGAGCAGGCTTCGTGGTTAACCTCTAAATTTGCTGGGCATATTTGTATATTCATGTTCTTTCATTTAGCAGCCAGCCACTAAAAAACAAACAAACATATTTTTTCATTTAGGCTACTTTGCCAGGGGCTTTAAAATAGGAACAGTAGATGCAAACATTTGAGGCTATAATGTCAATACTGGTGCTTCTGAAAGGAAAAAGCCAATTAATATTTATGCTTTTAGGTGTTCACAAGACACCTTAAAGTTCCATGACGTATGGCAGTTTGGCTGAGATATGAAGCTGTGTCGTGTCTTTCAAAGCTGAAGGCAAGGAAGTGGTAAGGCGAGTTGTCTAGGTGGTGGGTGAGCCTTGCCAGTCACCCTGCATCTTCATCTCAGCACAGTGATTTTATTCTCTCTTCATTGTTGCCTACACAGTAACAATCATAAAATGAGTAAACAGAACAAAACCAAAACTATATCTCTTTGTGTAAAAATGGCCCCAAAAGAAATGCTGGATATGGAAAGGAAAAGATTTAAGATGTTGGCCCTTAGTCCCCAAAGGAAAAGATATCCAAGATAAATAAAAGAATAGTCAAATTCAGAAGAGCCCAGCTCTGTGCCAAGAATGACTTTATATGTAGTAATACAAGCCAGGGAATTTTTTTGACAAGTGCCTAGGTGAGTCTTATCAGGAAAATACAGGAAACATTACATTAGTTCAAGTTATCTTAGTCCATTTTCAGTCGATTAATATGAACTTTATTCATTTATTTAACAAATATTTAATGAGCATCTAGTGTATGCCCAACATTGTTTCAGGTGCTAATGACAACCTAAAAGAAGAAACAGGCAAAAATATAAATCAAAAGTTTATCTGGGCCAAATTTTATAATTGCAACCCAGGAAACACAAACCCAAGTTGTCTTGAGTATGTGTTGCAGAGTACAAAAGAGAAGTCAGTAATATTTAAAGGAAAAAGGAGAATCTTAAAGGAAAAGTTCCAAAGTTGTTTACCAATAATTTATATTGGTTCACTAAAATAAAATGAGTTACTGATTGGCTGTACATTGCTCTTTGTGTCATAAATTTCAAGAAACTTGCAACAAAGAAAGGGTAAGAGTTTACATTGTACAACTTGTGATAGATAACATTTGGATAGTTATGACCATTGAGGCCAAAATGTGCAATTTGGCAATTATCCTGGACATGAGCCAGGGAGACGTGAATGAAGCCTCATGCTCCTATCTCTCTGGGCCTAAGTTTAGCAGACCTCACATTTCTTAGATTGTTCTAACCCACTTTCTTTTCTTTTTCTTTCTTTCTTTTCTTTTCTTTTTTTTTTCTTGGTGGCTGGCCGATATGGGGATCTGAACCCTTATAAGCCACTTTCATTTCTCACTAGGAATACAGCAGAAAAGACAACAAAGTTTATGTCCTCATGGATATTATGTCCAGGAGCAGAGAGTAACAAGCAAACAGTTTAATTTCAGATAGTTGTGAGTGTCATAAAGACCATAGAGCAGGATAAAGGCCAAAAGATGATAAAGAGGTGGGGCAGGCCATTTTTCTAACAGGGGTAGCCAAGGACGGCCTGGTTTTGAGAAGTTACATCTGAACAGAGAACTAAGTAATAAGAAACTGCTTACAAATTCCATCGCATCCAAATTTATATAATTTTGGCTGGCCGGTTTCTCAGGGCATAGCCTTATAACATCAAGGTCACGAGTTTGGAATGCCATACCAGCCAGCCTGCAAAACAACAACAGCAAACAAACTTATATAATCTTTATTCTACATATCTCATGTCTCCTAAATTAGATGGGATTTTCTTAAGGTCAGGGACTGTCTTTTCTATTTTTGTATTCTCCCATAGCAACCAGTGTAGTACTTTGCACAAGCAAGAACTCAGTGAATCACATTAGACTCAAAAGCATTTCAAACTTAAATATACCTATAAAGATCCAGCCAGAAAAGGATCCAGCAAATTACCTGTTTTCTAAGTAAAAGAAAATCCAGGGAAATGCATCAAATCATCAGATACTCAGACCAAGACTAGACTCCCTGCTTACTTCCAGTTGCTAGTCATGGTTGCCGATTCTTATCAGAAAGTCTTCAAAACACACCAAGATCTGGTCATCTGTGTGTGACTCCACATTGGTAAGATCAGACAATGAACCTTGATTAACAATTTCTGTGGGCTTACCACCCTGTGATGTAATTTCTTGTCATTTTGTACTCAACTTCTTACCAATGTCTCTGAGTGCCTTCAAAGTTTTATTCAACCCCTTTTTCTTTAAGATAATCAGCTGAGTTCTGCAGAAGGCCACTGGATACTATTAAGTCTCTGAAGGCCAAAAGGAGATTCTTTAATACACTCAAAAATCCTTGGAAGGTTTAGAGAAACCAGTTCAGATGTCTGGGGAAGGTTTATCACAATTCCAGTTTGGGAATCACATAGCTTTTAGGGAGTCTTTCCATTTCTTGCAGGATTGCACTTTTCTTCAAACACTTTCTTTGAACCAAGAATAACACAATCAGTACTATAAGGCTGACCCAGGAGGAAAAATCATTTAGTGAGGAAATTCCTGAACAAGGAATATCCAGACCAATGTGTTTCATACCATCTTTACAACTGATTTGCTGTTTGACCTGGCCCAGTTACTTGGCCACTTTAAGCCTTGATTATAAGTTGTGATGTTCCTTTCTTTGCCACTCAGGATTGTCATAAAGATCAAATGAAATTACTGAAAGGCGAGAACACTCTAAAGCATCCTAATTACTATAGCATTACAGCATACTGTTATTACTTTAAAAGTAATTAACCATGCTTTTATACTCAGTGTGATAGGTATTGGCATTCTTTCAGCCTTTCATTTCTGCATGAAACTTCAGAAGTAAGATTCTGCCAGGCACACCCTCTCCTTTGGAGCTGTGCTTTTGATAACCCTGCTTATCTTTACTTTTCCTAATTTTCCTTCAAGGATGTGCTTGTATCACCCTCACCTTCGAGTAAAGTCCTCTAGTGTATCCTCAGTGACTGCATCTCCTTGGCTGAATTCCTTGAGCACAGCTGCCACTTGGCCCATGGGTTGTCATTTGGCCCCAGTCAGTTGACTCTTAGCGTCCCCTGACTTATGTTCTGAGTGCAAAGCCTACCTCTGTAACTAGAGTTTCTTTGATGGCAGGGGTTATGATTTACACCTTTTTGCATCCTCAGCTCAGGAAATATATTTTCATTAACAGTGACATTTGGGGATTGCACTGGGTTAAATAGTATCCCCCCCAAATCATGTTCACCTGGAATCTGTGAATGTGACCTTATTTGAAAATAGGGTCTTAGAAGATATAATCAAGTTGAGGTCCTATTGGATTAGGGTAGGCCCTAAATCCAGTGACAAGTATCATTAAAGAAGAGGGAAATTTGGACACAGAGGAGACACAGGAAAAGAAATTCATCTAATGAGGAAGGAAAAGATACGAATAATGCAGTTACAAGCCAAGGAATGCCGAAGCTTGCCAGCAACCACCAGAAACTAGGAAAAGGCAGAGGATCTCCTCTAGTGCCTGCAGAGGGATCACAGCCCTGCCAACACCTTGATTTCAGGCTTCTACCCTCCTGAACAATAAATTTCTGTTGTTTTAAGTCACTCAGTTCGTGGTAATTTGTTATGGCAGTCCTAGGAAACTAATACAGGAATGCTGAGCACAATGAGCATGCTTAGTGTGTGGTAGAGGCCCTCCTGGGGGCCTATCCTGCTTTGGGCAACCTACTATCAGAAGACCTTGGGGACTGGTTGGAGCTAGGTTTTAAGGAAAGGAAGTAATTGAAGGCAGTGAATGGAGAGGAGAGAGGAAGAGCTGGGTATGGTCTTGTTGGAGTGAGCAGGACTAAAGCCATTTTGGGACCTAAAACCTCATGAGCTGTAGGCAAACTTTTAAAGGACATGGTTTTTTTTCTTGACATGCGTTTCTCTGAGTTCCCTCTTTTCCCAAAGCTATTTGATGTTTTGAACCTTGGTTATGGGGCAAGATGACATTATTTACATACATGTTAAGTTTTCTAGCCAGACTGAAGCTGCAGACTTGCAGATTTGCACCTACTATCCAGACCCTGGGAAACCAAAGAAGACATCAGTAAAGCTATGCTGATTCTACCCCTACAGCAGGACCCTGAGAGAACAGAAAGGACAGGAGCAGAAACCAGATGGAGTCTTGGTGAGACCTCATACCTGGCTCCTTGCACAGAACCCTCACAGCTCATGTCTCCTTCCTTCTTGCTTTTCATTTCCCACATTCTATTCCCTCAATCCCCTCTTTAAAAAACCCTCAGTAAATCTGAGTTTTTGAGATGGCTTTAGTATAGCTATTCTCCTTCAGGTTTACTGGAGAGGTTGGATAGCCTACCATCTCTCGTCAGGTCACCAGTATTCCTGAATAAAAGCTGATCATTTTCACCAACATTTGACTTTTCAATGGTCTGCTTTTGAAAGGGGGCAGACAGCTGGACTTGTGACAGTGTGAGTACCAAGCAATCCAAAGCAAAGTTCATGAAGCTTATGTTGAAGGTGTTTTTAAGGTTCCCATCACAGAAACAGTTTGCATTAGGACAAAATGGTTGATCTGGGAGTTGGAGGTCAGGAAGGAAGTGAGTGAATGGATATCTACTTTATGATATATTCAGAATAATAAAATTGACCTATTTGGGAGAAAGTGTGTGTGTGCGGATTTCCTAGTGTGGCTTGTCTGAGATAACTGGAAGCTCCCTGAGTGTGAGCTGGACTGGTGAAGGCTGGTGGTCCCTTTGAATTGCAGCCCTGGAGGCCTCAGTGTCCTCAGTGGTTAAGAGCATGGATACCAAACCTAGACCACCTGGGTCTGAGTTCTGGCTCTGCCATTTACTGGCAAGTTATTTCACCTCACTTGCCTCTCTCTTTTCATCTGCACAATTGGAATAAAAATAGCACCTCCCTCATGAAGTTGTGAGGATCAAAAAACTAAATCTGCATAAATTGCTTAGAACACTGCCCCGGATGGATAACAGAAGCCTTAGTTGTTTCATCATCATCATGTGCAGATGAGGGAGACCTGGGCAGGGTAAATAGTGTGAAATGTAATGACTCTTCCAGAAAGAGGAGGTCCATTGGGGAGAAGGAGATGAGGCAAAGCTGGCCATTTGCTTGAAAATAAGTCTGTAAAGTGGATATTAAAACACTTGCTCTGTGAGCACAGGGAGTTTTTTAAAAAGTAGTAGGCTCAGTCTCTCTATTGCTGTGGGCAGACTCCAGGTACTGGGAGTCAAGGATATGGGGTCCCATGCTCGCTTCCTTCTTGGGCTTCCCTGGGTCCTGGGTCCTACTGGGCTCCCCACTGAGCGGCCAGGCATACGGGCATACTGCAGCCCCAGTTAACATCGACTGAGAGCTAGGGACAAACCAACAAGGATTGATTTGCCTGGTGCCACTCCCTGCCCCGTAAGGCAAGCAGGCAAGGCTCTGGGAGCCCCGCGGGAGACTCCTGGAAGTCCGGGGATGGCCAGCTGCACAGCACAGCGCACCCACTTCATAAAGTTAGCACATTCACAAGAACCCGCTGTTCACAAGAATCGCCCAACCGAGTCGCAGATGTTGCCCAATAGGTGTAAGTAGGTGCATGAGTCGGACTGGGGCCTGATAACGCGCCCGCAAGGCCCGCCACCCTCACCCCCGCTTGAGGTAAAGAGGAAGCCTGTTTGGAATGTAGGCACTGACTGAAAACAACTCTACTCTCTTATGAGGCAAAAGCCCCACCTTCCCCCGCCGCTGATAATACGCCTCCAGGCTGCGCAGGACACTCCTCGTCTTGCTCACGAGAGCCAGCTTGCTTTCCGCCTCGGCCGGGCGACTCCTGCAGGGCCGGAGCCTCGCAGAGCCCGGCGTTCGGGGGGAAGCAAGGAGTCGCAGATGTGAGTCTGCTTTGTCACGGCCCTCTGCGCGACTTCGGCCAAGTCGCTTAGCTCTCCTGGCCTCCCATTTCTTGCCTGTTTAACGCAGGGAGAGAACTGGACCTGGCTGAGGCTCGGGGCAGCGGCGACAGCCGGACCGCTCAGCCCGAGTGCGGCGAGAGTGGCCCGGAGCGGAGCGCGCCTCGGAACTGTCCCAAGCGCGGCGCAGGGACCCGAGAGTGCAGGGCGGGGAGCTCCCCCTGCGGGAGCGCGGCTGCGGCGCTCCTCCTTTCTCCACACGTCACGGGGGCAGCTCGGCGCTCTTCCACCCGGGACGAGAGAGAGCAACTCCCTAGCAGGGCGCGTCGCCGAGGTGGCGACGGAGGAGGGGGACAGGAGCGAGCCGCCGTCGCCAAGGGGCCGGGAGCTGGGAGCGCAGCCCGCGGCACCCGCCGGGGCGGCCTCTGCAGCCTCGGGGATCCCGCATTGGGGGCTCCCCCGCTCCCTTTCGTAAGTCGACTTGGCCACGCAGGCAAGCGAAGAGCGCCCGGGGCCGAAGGTGTCCCGTGGTGGCTGGCGCGGGGCCCCTGTCTCTGCCGCGTGGTGGCGGGGACGCCCCGACCCTCTCCTCTCGCGACTTTCACTTTCCCGCCAAGTCCTTCCCGGGCTGAGGGCGGGGGCGTCCGCCCGCGGGGTTCGCGTCGCGATCCCAGGCTGAGCTCCGGCCTGGCTCCGCGCCGGGAGCCTGCGGGTGTCCCGAGGGGCTGGCGAGGGCCCCTGGTGGGTGGACGGAGCGTCGCGGGGCGGGCGGGTGACCCTGCCGCAACTTGGCGGCTCCGCGCTGCAGCCGCGGTCCGCGGCCGGTCGCTGCGAAGTTCCCCGAGCCCGCGCGGGGAAAGGCGGCCGGCGCGTGGCGGCGCGGGCATCCCCGGCGCGCGGGCAAAGGGGAGTGGCGAGGCCCGGAGTCGGGGGAGTGTGTGCACCCGGGTTTCCCGGGACTCCCCAGGGGTGAGAACGCGGCTCCCCAACGCACACTTGCCGGGAGGCTGGAGTCCCGCTCTCTCCGGCCTTCGGGGGGCCGAGGGTCACGCAGGCCTGCCCGTGCTGGTGCGGGCGCCGAAGGGCGGTGTCGCCCAGGGGCCTGCGGAGTCGGGCTCCCCATGGCCGCCTTTCAGAGCTACCTGCCGCTTCTCCGCAGCCCTGGACCGGCAGGGCTGCCCCAGCGCCCCCAGGCCTGGGCATACCCCCACCCCGGGCTTTGGGAGGGGGACCCCAGGCGGGTGAAGGGCTGCATCCGCGGCTTCTTCACTAGGCAACGACGGGGGTCTCTTAGTAGTTCTTTGGGGGTCGGAAGCTGCGGGCCGCGCCCTCCGCAGGACAAGCTTCTGCGCTTTTTAAGGTCAAGTTTTCGTGCCGCAGAGCGGGCTCGGATGGTCCCCTTGCGAGGTGGTGGCACCTCCCCTAGGGGTTGGGAGCCTGGCGGAGAGATCTGGATTCTCGGGTTTATCGTTTTTATGTAGGCAAACGGTGCAGTGGGTGGGTGTTGTTTTGTAAATTTAAGAACTAAGCTTTCCGGGATGCGGAGATTTTCCGAGTTGTAGCCTGGGAAACACTTGTCCCCTTGCTGAGCAAGCGTAGAGGTGATATTAGCCCTGGGTCATCACCCCCGCCCCCCGCCTTTCTCATCTTTAAAATTGAAGAGCAGCAAACTAGAAGATTAAGGGAGTCGGGGATAATATTAATTCAAGTGTCTCGTGGTTTGCTTGACATAGAAGTCACCCTCTTTGATCTTACATGCATAAAACATGCCCTTATTATTAAACCATCTATCAGCCTAAGATATCCTGGAAATTAAGTCTATTTTGACATCTTTCGTTGAGTGTCTTGAGGAAGTAAAATCTTTAAAAGTGAATTATTGCAGAGAGCGCTTCCTGTGTTGCGGTTTCTCAGGATCCAATTCTGTGTGAGAAATGACCAATTAAGATGTTGAGTTATCTCTTACTTGTACTAGGAGGAAACAATAGCCAGAGAACCGGGTTGTGTGACGCCGAATTTTCCCCAGGAAGACTGAAAGGAGAGTTTCCTTGGCCGGTGGGGGAGGAAAGGTTTGTACTCTTTTCTTTGGGTGGCAAAAGTATAGTCATTTGCTAGGTGCCACGTCTTCTGTACATCGGTAGATAGGGGTGAATGACATAATATAGCAGTAAGTCAGAGTTGACACTTGATGGCACCATGCTAATTACCTTCAGGATTAACAGGCCATAAATACTTACCAAACTGACTTTGAGTGACCTGAGGTCATCTCCAGACTGGGAGTGGGGAGGGAAGGTAGAGGCTGTACATGACAGTGCTGTTTCTGCCCTCCCACCTCTGGCGTGGGGAACATGATCTGGTGACCATGGGCTTGTCGTTGCATCACAGACTAGAAGTAAAACTGAGGCAGCTTCAAAGGCAGGAAGAAAGCAGGAAGGCAGTAAAACCGAGTGAACAAGGTTGAAAAGTCATTTCATGAATCCAAATGTGTTGAGCATTTAGTATATGCCAAGCCAGTAGTGGGTGCCGTAGGAGCACAGGTGTCACCGTGTCAGGGTGGGGGCAGGAGGCTTCCTTGCGGAGATGGAAAGTGGACCTGAGGAGGGCCTGAGAATGAGAGGAGCTGTATAAACTAAGGGGGAAGTGGAGGGGGAGCATTCCCCCCAGGGAATGTACCCTAAGACCAGAGGAGAGGAGAGCAGGGAGAGGTCATGGAGAGCAGAGGGCCAGTGTTACCTGAGAAGGGTGGAGGATGGCACCAGGGGAGGTCAGCAGGTACTGGGTGGGGGACGGGGAATGGTTCTGGGCCGTGGGGGTCGTTTTGTGGAATGGATCTTCAGGACAGTTTCACACTCAAAAGTATGAGATGTGGATTCAAAACAAAACTCCATCTGCTGCATGGAGAATGGATTTGAGGAGCCCCTAGAGTAGACAGGGCTGGGTCAGAGGGTACGAGGGGTCTGGCATGTGAGGCTGAGGTAGTGGGGACAATGCAGTGGGTGGATTCAAGGCGGCTCTGAAGTGACTTGGAGACCAGTTTTGTGTAGGATGTGAAGGTGCAGGGTGACTCCAGGTTTGGGTGAGGCTATTTACAGAAACAGAGAACACTGGAGGAGAAGAGGGTTTCAGGAGGAAAGCCAAGTTTGGTTTTGTTGCGAGCCAGCCACTTTCGAAGTTCCTGAGTAGAAATATTTCCTAAGTGGCTGGATAGAGCAGGCCCTGACCGGCGAACACAGCTGGACCTGGTGTTAACTACGGGTGGTGTTCAAAGCCTAGTTCCCCTAGATGGGGAAGCGGGTGGCTGAGGACTGGGAGCTGTTTCCTGAGTGAGAGGTGGGACAGAAGGAGGGCTTTTTTAGGAGGAGGGAGCCATATACATATTTAAATGTGAGTGAGTTGGAGCAAGTTGGAAGGAGAAGCTGAACATACAGAATATCTGGATACCCCCTCCCCATTCCTTGGAGTATTAAGTAAAAAACAATCTGATTGTGATGGCATTTTGATATCAAACTCATATAACATAAACTATCAACATCTTACAGAAATATTATTTTGAAGCACATATGACTGTGTGTAGATCATGCAAATTTAATGGTTAACAGAAACAGATGGTAATCTATGTAGCAGAGCTGCAGGGTGGCTACGAGCAAGGCCCCTGGAGTGAGACTGCTGAGGTGCTGGTTGTGGCCCTAGCTTATGACCTGGCACAGTTTCCTGACCTTTCTATCTCGGTTTCCAGGTCTCTGAAATGGCACCACACCAAAGGGATGTGTGCTCTGCAGTCTCTCCTTGTGGGCTGTTGTAGAGATTGCATGTGCGCCTCACATGTGCACAATGTGCGCGTCGTGTGTGCACAATGTGTGCATGTCCGCATTATGCCTGGCACGTGACACATGATCAGTAAGCCTTAGTGCTGGGGGGTTGATTATGATGATGTTCATTCCATGGTGTCATTTCTATCATTTCCAGGTGATAGAATCTGAGACCTAAAGAATTTTGAGAACCTGTCTAAGGCAGGAGTGGTAAAGTTAAGACCAGGATCCCATTTGCCTGGCTCGGAGGCATGGGCACCTTAGCATGTTGGCGAGTGTCTGGTGCTGGATGCTGTATGAAATAAACTGTAATAAAAGAACCCAGTCATTGCTTGCTAGAGTGAAGCAAAAAAAGATAACAGCAATGTCAAGGCTTACACACTTCCCAAGCAATTTAGAGATGTATATTTTGCATTAATTTGCATTGCTTTGCATGTCATTTTATATGCATTCCCATATGCTGGTAATTTTCCTAGTGGGATCTAAAGGCTGAAGTTTTAAGTATATAAGCCATATATCATTTGATAAAAACAGGCCACATCTTAATATGAAGATTGATTTGCTGAACGTAATAGAAAAATGCGGGAAAAATAGAAAACCAGAGGGAAACTGATTATTATATAAAATGCCAAAAAATGAAACAGAGGTAGAAACAGAAGTCTGCTTTATGAAGCTGAACTAATAAGAAATGCAAAGGGTCAGAAAGTAAAGGTTAAATTTCTGCTAAGCAATATGAAATTTTAGAAAGAACATAATCTTAAATACAAATGCATGAAGCTTTAAAACCAATAAATTCTCCCTAATTTGGACTTACTGACAAATAGGCCATTGTGTCTTAGTAAAATCTTAGAAATACTGAGTGTTAAAAAACAAAACAACTAATTTTGTTATTTAGAGCAGTGATTCTCAAAGTGGTCCCTGGACCCACTGCTTCACCATCACCATCATCTGGGAACTTATTAGAAATGCACACTGTCAGAACACCCACATCTGCTGAGTGAGAACCTCTGGAGATGGCGCCCAGCAATTTTAATAAATTAAAAAAATATATAATAGGAGCCAGCTTTCATTCCTCTTTTGAATGTTTACTTCTTCAGCCTTAACCTTCCCATTTCCCTCATGTAGACACTGGCTTCTCACCCAGCTGTTTAACTTCTATTGGTTCCTATCCTGGTGGAGGGACATGGAATGTCTGCTCAGGATACAGCAGAGTAGGGTGGGACAGTCCTTCCTTGGTCTGAAGGTCTATACTGATGGAAGATGCTTTCTAAGATCCCTTTTGGCTTTAGCATTCTGGAACTCTGCAGTTCTCATGCTGTCCAGGGCCACTTTGGTTTTGTTCTTGGTTTTGTTTTGCTGCCTTTTTTGTTTCCTTTTGGCAGTCTCGTACCAAACAAACTGTGACTCATACCAAATGTACAGTCAGCCAAAACACTGAACCATTCTGTACAGATGCTCCTGTTAAACTACATATCTCCATCTGGTGTGAGTGCAGTTAATTTTTTGGACCTACGTGTTAGTCTTTGTATTTATCTCTGTTAAATTTAATCTTGCTAGATCCAAGTCCAGATCTGTTTGGATCCTATTTCTATCATCTTTTGTATAAACTGAGTCTCACCTTGGTGTCCTCTGCCAATTTGGCTGCTGATATCCTGGCCAAGGAATTAATAACAACGTGAGCATCTTTTGTTAGAGGCTTTCCTCACAGTTAATGAGGCTCAAAAACTTGGCATCTTTTGCAGTCCTTGTGGCGCTAACATCAGAAGAATAATTGTCATCAGTCTGATCATTGTTTGCATTTAAATTACTATTGTTCTAAAGTACCCCTTCACATAGGTTGTCTTTATAGGGCCCGTATTCTAGACTCTGTCTTTGGTGCCTCTTACAGTACAGCCATCTATACACATCATCAGTAACTGACTGTGATGATTGCTCTTGCTCCTCTCTCCCAATATTGTTTATACCATCAGCTTGGGGTTTTTTTTTTTTGTTGTTGTTTTTGTAGGTGACCCAGCGTTAAGTTTCAGCTTATTTATAAGTCAGAATAAGATGAATTCAGAAATTTCAAAATAATAGGAAGCAAAAACTGTGCGTTGTAATTTCTCTCTGGTTTACCCTCTCTCCCCTCAATCTCTAGAACTCAAGAGTTTTGCCCTGAAGTCTAGATTTAGCCAGGAGACTCGGGTTATTTAATTCTTAAAAAAAGAAAAATGTAAACTATTACTCATACATTATTCTTAACGGAGTACAATTAGATCAGATAATTGCACAAAAAAACATTTTAAGAGGCAAAGAGCAGGACAACGTTATGGCAAGAAAGCTTTAAACCATGGTTGCTAAAGCATGAAAAAGTGCCTGGAATCCTAAACTGTTATATCATGATCCTTATCCAGTCCTAGTCAAGCCTCTCTCCCTCCCCCTGCATTGAAATTCCATCCTTAACCTAAACTTCAAAATCTCAATAAAATTCAATTCTGCTTTCCTCCTCCAAGATGCTATGCTACTAAACCTCTTTTGATGTGATATTCTCTCTTACCATGGTAAGCAAAAAAAAAATAAAATAAAAGAGTGCCTGGTGCTCTGGTGATAATGAAGTTTTCCATAATCTCAAGTAAATCTCCATTGTAGAAAAAGCAAAATTTTACCTTTACCCTCTTAGGGATTTTTACCTGGGCCTGAGAATTAAATTGACGTAAGAAACATCAGCAGGAAAACAACATACAAATTTATTTAATATAAGTTTTACGTGACAGGAATTCATTTCTCATAAGGAAATTAAGACCCAGAGATGAAGTTAAGAGTTGAACATTTATATATTGAATTGGACAAAGAGTGGTAAATTACAAAAATGTAACAAGGCAAAAGGGCTTGGGCTAGGGTAGTTAACTGGGTGGAGAAGTGGTGTGGAAGATAAGGATTAACTGTAACAAGCTTTGTACAAATTTCTCTCCTCAACTTTCTGTCCTTGATGATAAGAATGATACTTGCTTATTTCACATGAGAATTTCATCTGCTTTTAAGAAACAGCAGGAAGGTCGGAGTCATCTTCTTGCACCTGCTGTTTTTCAAGCGCCTTTAACTCAAAATAATCAGTATGCCAGGGCAGCATATTTTGGGATGGCATATTCTTAACTTCTTTACCATAAATATACTGTACTTCTATTTATTTTATTGCTTTTCTTCCTCCACCCTGTTGTCTCTTGTTGGTTTTCTGAATTTCTTCCTAATCTAGTTAGAGGGAAAATAGACAAGGTCGTCCCTTTGGAGAAGGGCTTCTTGGCTGTGCTTAGGTTTGTCCAGTCAGCCTGTCTGCTGTTGTGTATGGCAGGCCTGTTTCCAAAGGGTCGGCAAGCCCTGGCATTTCTCCTGGTTGTCTGCAAGATGTGGACATTACACGACAGAGCAGCTCGTTCGGCCTGCAGCAGAGAATGGACAGTTCTGCCCAGGACTAGGAAGAACATGCACTGCTGTGTCCTTTCTCCACACCCCCACATTCCACCTTGGTGGAACAAGGAGGGGCTTGCTCTACCCTGCCATCATCTTCCACCCGATTTCCTCTTCCTTTAGCCTTTCCAGCAACCATCCTGCCCTCCCCTCAGGCTGGTAGATCCAGTGAGACTTGGTGGTAGATGGGTCAAGAGAGAGAAATGGAATGATACACAAGGTAGACACAAACTAAGTTGCAAAGGCTAGAAAGTGGAAAAATATTAGTAGAATGATATGGAGACTGTGGAGCTGAAGGAAGAGATGTGGAACTGGAGAAGAGATCCTGAGGAAAGAGGAACATAAAGTCAACACCACGGCAACAAAATCCCTAAATAAAAGAAACATTTCCAAATGCTAGCTAGTGCTTTTATAGGGAGATTATCTCTATACCCAAAAATTCAAATGTAACCAGATAACTGGGATTTCTTGGATTGTGTTATCAAGTCACCTAGGACCTCACTATTTGTTTCTCTCTGTTTTCCTCAAGGCCATGCAGTTTCTGGTTGTATCTCCCTAGAATCTAAGACGGTGCCTCCCTAGCACATGGTAGGCACTCGGTAAATATTTGCAGGATGGGTAGGCAACCAATAGATGGGGGATAGAAATGGGACATGTAAGAAAATTATATATATATATCTGTAAAGTATATACTCAAAAGAAGTGAAAGCGGGGATTTGAACACATTTGTACACTCGTGTTCTGCAGTATTAATCACAATAGCTAAAAGGCAGAAACAGCCCGTGTCCACTGACAGATGAATGGATAAACAAACTGTGCTATACACATACAATGGAATATTATTCAATTTTAAAAAGCATGGAAATTTTGACACATGCTGCAACATGGATAAACCTTGAAGACATTATTCGAAATGAAATAAGCCTGTCAAATATTGGTCAGATATTTATGATTCCTGTTATATAGATTCCTAGAGTAGCCAAATTTACAGAGACAGAAAGTAGAATGGTGGTTGCCAAGGGCTGGCGTAGGGGAGAATGAGGAATTAGTCTTTAATAGACATAAAGTTTCAGTTGGAAAAGATGAAATCTGTGGATAGGTGGTGGTGACGGTTGTGCAACAACGTGAATGTACTTAATGTCGCAGAACTGTAGACTTAAAACTTACCATTTTGGCCATTTTTATGTTATGTATATCTTACCAACATAATAGAAAAAACAGAATATTTTTATGTCATCAAGTAATTCATAACTATGGAACAATAAATGTTATTTTTATAAGAAAGAAGTGAACCTGGTAATACTTGGAAAATATAGATTATAGAGAGAAGACTAGACTGAAGAAGACGTTTAAAACCATGCTACTAAAATTGTGTTGCCTGAATCCTAATGCAGGGCAGGGACTTTCAAAAGATTTTAATCTTGCCCATTATCCATATCCCTATGATTACCAGTTTAAAAAATAAAATAAAATAAAAAATAACTTTTTATTTTGAAAAATTTCAAAGCTACAGAAAAGTTGTAAGAGTAGTACAATGGGCACCTCTCTGATTCCCCCTTGACTGTGAGAAGTGTGGAAGCCTTTGATGAGGCTTTGGCACCAGCCTGCACAATGGAAATTCCTGGCTGTTGCCTGGTGGAGACGGTTTCTGGGTATAGTCATGCTGAGGATGAAACCCAGCCTTTGTTTGCAGGACAGCCTATGGCCCGTAATAAATGCTTCTGACCCCTTCCAGTCACCCAGCTGTGTGCTAGTCTGTTTCTCCTGCCAGAATGCAGCCAGTGCATTTGCTCATGTAGTCCTCACAGTGACCACAGGAGTCAGGGCCCTTGTTCCTCTTTCATAGATGAGGAGGCAGAAGGCTAACTAGATCAGTGACATCTTGTCAGTGGCAGGCTTAAGACTTAAATTCAGAACCATGGCTTCAAATTCCAAACTCGTGATATGCACAATGGTAAAGCAGGAGGGAAAGCAGGAAGGAAAGATGGAGGGGTCGAGTGTGTGGCTGGGAGAAGAGTAACGGGGTCAAGCAGGAGGGGGTCATTCAGGGAGTGGTTCAGGACTACTCAGTTTTGAATTGTTAGCTACATGGTACTGATATCTTTTTCTTGACAAGCTGGCTCCAGGGTGCCCTGTTACAAGCTCTAAAGAAGACAGCCCACCTGCAGGGTGACATTCAGAGATTATGTGGCTCATCCCCTGCCAGTGACTAGAAACCATATACAGAGGAAGTTTGCCATAAGCTGAGTAGTGCTTAACTGAGGCACGGTGAGCAGATGGCACAGTTCTTGCCAACATTGGAGTTAATTTGGTAAATCTTGGAGTCTGCTTTCCTTCAGATGTTTACCTAAAGCCTCCATCTGCCTCCAAATATAGACGGATGAGAAGTTCAGAATCATGTGCAACACATATTTTTGTACTTGGCTAAATATGGGATTGTACTGTTGTGCAAGTAGACACTTTAATCTGGTTTAAATTTAATTTTGCTCTTGGGATATAAGGGCTATTCTTTCTCATATAACAAGAATTCAAAGTGGGTGTTCTGCTACTGCTGGGCCAGGGGCTTAAGGACTTGGGGGCTGAGGTCTCTGATATTCTCTTGGTCTGTTCCTTGTGGTCCCCAGATGGCTGCTACAACTCTAGCCATCATGTTGGAGTTCCAGGCAGAAAAGTGGAAGAAGGGGAAAGAAGAACAAAATGGCATCGCTCCCACCTAAATCAGGTTCCTTTTAAAAACTTTCTCAGATATCCTACATTATATTTCATTGATGGATTCTCTACAATGAAAGTTGGGGGGGAAAGTCTTTTAAGGAGGCATGTTTCTGCACCAACAATATAGGGGTTTACTTAGTAAAGAAGAAAGGGAGAGTGGATGTTGTCAGGCAGCTGTCTGTGAGAGCCATATGTAAAACCTTACCTGTACGTCTGCTTCTGAATTTCTCACTGATCTCTGTCTATTCTGGCACCAGTACCACACTATTTTAACATTATAATCTGTTGGAAAATCTAAAGAATCTTGTTTGTACTTTTGCTTTGTATACAGCTGGTATATAAGTTTGCTTAGACATTTAGTAAGCTAAACAATCTTTTAACTTTTTATTATATTAACCTAAAATAAAACATATTTTTTAAATGTTGTAAACGCTTATTTATTTAAAAAATACTACAGAGTTGAGATTTGGATTCAAAAAATACAGAGTCATATATAGAAACAAAATGTATTGGAACAAGAAAAAAAGTGGGGGATACCACAGGCTATTCCAGAAGAGAGGAGAGTGGAAAACTGGCATTACACATGATTTATACTGGTCTCTTCTTTCTGTTAACGTGACGTGCCACTATATTTTATATTTATGCTCTGGTATTACACTTTTTTATAGACTTGCTCTTTTATAAAACCTACATGTTGAGACCTACATTGCTAGGAGACTGGCCAGTTAGCTCAGTTGGTTGGAGTGTGGTGCTGAGGACACCAAGGTCAAGAGTTCAGATCCCTGTACTGGTCAGCCACAAAAAAAAAAAAAACACCTCTGAGGATCAATTGCTAGAATACAGTAGGAGATGCCAGCCAGAGAGCTTCCTACAATCATTTCTAGATTTGACTCTTGCTAAGACAAAATTTGTTTGAAAGTTTTGCTTTTGAAATTTTTATTTTGGCAGAATTTTCCCAAGCCCTGCAGATCTTTACTTTTTTCACCCCTTTAACTTAATTTGGAATTCCTGGGCCTTAATTTTATTGTGTCTGTGTGCACATAAGATCTGAAGACAGTCTGTACATTTTAAACCAAGAATCACAGATCTACGGGGTTCCTCGGGCAGAGCCCCTTTGGGCAAAGGGCATGCTCATTCACTGAGCTAAGGCGGTTTTACTTGATGTGTGATCTGAGCAAACAGTGCATTGGCAAAGGCACTCTTTAAGGGCATGTTGTGCTTGTGCACTTTGCTACAGAATCCTCGGAACTGCTTTTTGGTTACGTAGTCCTTATGGATGACTTTGCCAAACAGGGATGTAAGAATGAGTCATTGCCATTTTGCAATAACTGGAGAAGAGTTGCCCCTGAAAGACATTGGACTTAGGGGAAAAGTGTATAGCTTCTGCAACACGCATACACTGTTTAGTTGATTGTAACTCTGCATGGAACTGATTGCATATGCTCTTGGACGTCTCTTACAGGAATTCTTTGGCTATCTTTCAAAAAATATTGAGCATACTGGGGAGAAAAACAACTCTAAAGATTAACAAGAGTAAATATCTTCCTGTCTCTCACAATCCAAGACGTGTGTGTCTACATAATTCTGAAACTTAAGGAGCAATTTACACTCCAGACATTAACAAAAAAGAATGTTGTCAAATAGTGAAAAACACATAATAATTAGAATGTCAGATGAAGAGAATAATAAATTTTAGAAAAATAAAACTAACTTACAGCATATTGACTCTTTCCCAGTTTTCCCAAGAAACCATTCCTCTTGTGGAGGTCGTAGGCCCTGACATTTGCATACCAAAGTTGTCTTTTTTCTGTAGCTTTTTCGCATGCATTATGTCATAGGACCTTCACAGTAGCTCTGTGGGATAGAGAAGTCATTATCCCATTTACCACATGGGAAATAAAGACTTGCCCAAGATTGAATGACTTGCTAGGGTCATTGTGGGAGTTTTTGATGGCAGAGCCCACACTAGAACTTGGGTCTTCTGACTTTGTTCCACTGAGCAACCACCCTTGGCCAGGTAAGGGTGTCCTTGTTGCTGGGGTAGAATAGCAAACAAGGCATTCAAGGACCTTATGTTCCTATCTGGAGACATAATAAGGAAGGAAACTAACTGCTGCTGTGACAAGTGCTCTGAAGAAAACAAAGAGTGGGATAGACAAGAGAGATCTTTGGGAAAGGTGATCAGAGAAGGAAATACCCTGAGGAAAGGGTATTTTTCCTAAAACTTGAGTGGCCCATTGGCCCAGGGTCCAGGGAAAAGTGGTCTAGACACTGGAACAGCAAGTGCAAAGGACCCGAGGCAAAGGAAGAGCCTGTGATGTTCTAAGAACTTTAGAAGGCTGGTGTTGCTTAGAGCCTAATGAAAAAGAAAAAGTAAAATAAGCTGAACTTTAGAGGCAGGCAGCACAGGAACTGTCTGGGCCTTTATGAGCATGGAAAGGATTTCTGATTTTATTCTAAGTGGAATGAAATCCCAGTGAAGGGTTTTAAGTGTAGAGAATGGGGCTAGGGATGGGGAGTGATCTGATTTATGTGTTTGAAAAATCATTTTGGCTACAGTACAGAGAATGGATTAGAGGAAAGAAAGGGAAGTCAGGAGGTTATTGCATAACTGAGTGCGAGTGGATGCTGGCTTGGGTTAGAGTGGTTCTCACGGAGTGGAAAGAGGTGAGTGGATCTGAAATACATTTTGGATGTAGAACTAACAGGGTTCTACTACTGCCAAGAGATTGGAGAGGCAGTCTCAAATTGTGGTTAATAGTGTAGGCTCTGAAATTGGACCATAGTTGAAAATCCTGGCTCCTCCAACATACTAGCTATATGATATAAGGTATTTATCCTCTGTGACTCAGTTTCTCAATCTAAAAATGGGGATGATGAGAGTACCTACCTCATAGAGTTATTGAACAGAATAGAGAAGACAATGCAAATAGTACTAACACTCAGCATAGACCATTAGGAAGGGACAGGCGTGTGTCCACTGACTCTGGCAACATGAAGACTTTTGTTGACTTTGGCCAGAGCAGTCTCAGTGGAAGGGGCAGTGGAGCCAGGCTGGACTGAATGGACCATGAGGGACCCAGACAGGAGGAGGACGGGATACCTCTGTCTAGTCTCTTGATAAGGGAGCATTGGATGATTGCATATTGCTATGGTCTGAATGTGTCCCCTCAAATTCATATGTTGAAAATTTGATCACCAGTGTGATAGTATTAAGAAGTGAGGCCTTCAGGAAGTGATTAAGTCATGAGGGTGGAGCCCTCCTGAATGGAATTAGTGCCCTTATAAAAGAGGTGCCAGGGAGCCGTTTGCCCCATCTGCCCTTCACCCTTCTGCCACGTGAGGACACAGCAGACAGCAGCCTTCACTAGGCAGTGAATCTGTACCTTGGTCTTAAGACTTCCCAGCCTCGAAAAATGTGAGAAATAAATTTCTGTTGCTTATAAATTACCCAGTCTAAGGTATTTTGTTATAGCAGCAGCAGGAGTGGACTAAGACAGTTATGTAATGGAGGGAATATGTTGCCAGCATCACAGCATGGAAATGGGGTTAAATGGTGGCTAGGCATGTTTGGAGAAGGAGGAATTTGGACCTAATCACCTTTAAAGTCCTTTTCAGTTTTAGGATTTTGCTTCTAGGCTTCTCCAGGAATTATGGGTTTATTAATTAAGCATTGGTGGAGGAGACCTAGAAAAGTAAATTCTATTATTTACATTTTTTTCTATAAGAAACATAGATTTACTTCTATTGGAAATTGTTTACTTTCTAACAATTTACAAGCCCAGTTGAGGATAGGATTTGTTCACAGTGTATCGTGAAATGAAAGAAACATAAGACAGTGCCTATATAGTAAGACTGTTAAAAAGCAAACCAAAAAAAAAAATGTGTTTATTAAAAATAGTCTGGAAGGACATACTGTCCACAGAATGTTATTGCCAGCGGTGGATCGCTGGTGAGCTTTATTTTCACCTTTAGACTTTTCCGATTTGGGCATTTTTTTTTTAAATGAAAGTGTTTACTTTTATAAATAGAATGGAGAGTCTTCTTCTTTTCCTTTTAGAGAGTATAACTTACTATTTGAGGACCGTTTGTCCTCAGTTCCTGTTGTATTACAGAACCAGTCACACGGTGCTGGTGTTTTATGTAGCTGCTGTGTTTACTCACTCACAGTCTGATCATTACTTGCTTTGCAGTCTTCCCTTAGAACAGCCAGAATGTAAGGTCATCTGGGCAAGAAACTTGTCTTTCTACTCTTTTGCATGACTCTTAGGGTGCTGTGGGGGTGTCAAGGAAATGCATCTGGGCTGAGTCATCCTCCTACCTAATGGTCTTCTTCCAAAACAGTCTCGGGTTTGGCAACGAGCAGGTCACCAAGGGAGAGGCAATAACTTTATTGAAGTCGAGGAGCTGCAGTAGACGGACTGTAGCTTATTCAACTAGCTCAGGATTTTTCGTGTGTGTGTGTGTGTGTGTGTGTGTGTGTGTGTGTGTGTGTGTGTGTGTGTGTGTGTGTGTGTGTGTGTGTGTGTGTGTGTGTGTGTGAGTTCCCCTTTATACTAGTTTTCTTAAGTGATAGTTCTTTGTAAGACTTTAGAAAGAAACAAAATCCTGACATTTCTAAATCAAAAAACTTCATATCCTGTATTTCAGACTGACATATAATAATGCAAAGTTTAAGAACTTTAAGGTGGTCCACAGAGGAAATATTCTCCACATGGAGAGATTTCACCGAGAAAGTTTTTAAAATAATTAGTATATTAGTCCGTTTCTGTTGCTTATGACAAAATACCTGAAACTGGGTGATTTATAAAGAAAACAAAATTTATTGCTTACAGTTTCAAAGGCTGGGAAGTCTAAAGTCTAAGGAATACATTTGGTAAAGGTCTTGGTGGTGACAACAGTGACCCAGGGGTTTCACATGGTGAGAAATGACAGAGCAGAGAGAGACTCTCACGTGTTCTTCTTTTAAAGCCCTCAGAACCATGCCCCTGACCATCATTACTAATCCATCCACTACTGCACGGTCCTACAATCCAATCACTTCTTCAAGACCCCACATTCAATTACCATAATAGGATTTCCCACCCTCAACAGTTACAGTGGGAATTAAGCTTCTAATATATGAACTTTGTGGGGCACAATTCCATCAATCCACAGCATTTAGTAATTCTCAGAGAGCCCCAATTGTGTCATGGATAACTACAACAGTAAATGAATGAGTTGTTGGTGACAGGGTATGAGAAAAAAGTAACTAAGGGCAGAATCCCTTAGGATGAGCTTGCTTTATTTTCCCTGGATCGATTCCATTGGCTGGAAGATTGACTAATCTCTTCATTAGATCATTGACCGTCCCCAGCCTCTAACTGCAGGAACTGAATGTAATTCGTCACCCAGCATTCCTCCAGGTTATTTGCCCTGAGAATAATCTCTCAAACTGGGTGGAAGGTCTCAGGACTTCAAACATGGTCTGAAGTTTATTTCTATTCCTGTTTTAGCACAGTTAGGTAAGACATGGTAATGAGAAAATTTAGTAAAGGACTAAGACTGTTGTGGAAAATATGGAGAAATTTTTCTTTAGTTTCCAAGAGAGTATTGCATCGGAGGTTAAGAGTGCATCTCTGGAGCAGGATTCTAGGTTCAAGTTCCAGCTAACACACTTTGTAGATCTGTTACTTTGGGCAATTTTCCACTTGTCTCTTGTGCCTCAGTTTCCTTTCTTGTAAAAGAGGGATAATGGTAGTACCTACCTCACTGATCTTTTAAGAGGATTGAGTTATTACATATAGAGAACTTACAGCAGTGTCCAGAGTGACAACTCTTTATTGAGCAATTCTACATTAATGATAATGATACCAAATTAATAAAGGGAGTTACATGGAGGCATTCAGGCACTAATTCTAAAATACTGAATTTCTGTTGAGACTTTTGGGGGAAATAGGAGGTAGATTGAATAATAGAACAGTAAGCTATAGATCTGGGCAAGATCTTTAAAAAAGTGCTGTATCATGAGCAGTAGTGGTGGAGTGGCTTGAGGATGAGATGTTGGGGGGTGGTGAGGAGGGGGCCACAACTAGCAGGTGCAGCAGTCAGGGTCAGGGCCCGGAGCTGCGCTAGAGTGCTTTGCAGGCATCACTTCATTTAACCCTCACAGACCCTTGTTAACATCGAGTCATTTTACCAATGGGACACAGAGAAGTGGAGAAGTTGCAGGACCTACCCCGGGTTCGGGTGCTAGATAGGCCATCCCTGAGCTGAAGTCCCTTCTGCTTAGCCAGGACGTGTCATTGCAGGTCTGTGTGTACCTGAGCAAGGTCTTAGCTCCTGGCAGCTTTGTCCTTCTTTATGCTATTGCCACCACCTGCTTTGGTCAGAAAGTGAAGGGTGGTCATTTCCTTAACATTGCATAAAATTGTCTTGTGAATTCTTTTCATTGAAAAAAAAAATCAGCAAGCTCTGTGTAGTTTACTGGAAAACAAACCCCCAAGATTGGAAGATTGAAGCCAGGCACACTGGGCATCTAAGGTGTGCCGGGTACCTTGGTCCTCCCAGCAGCTAGAAGAGGGCTTTCTAATCCCGGTTTGAGAACAAGAAAACTGGCCTTCAGGAAGGTTGAATAGTTTGGTCAGTCTTACAGCTACTAACGTTTCTACAGGCTCAAGCCCAGGTCTGTGGTGTCCTGAAGCTGCTTTCTCTCCTCACACCCCTGCACCCCATGACCTGTGTGAATTGCACACCTGCAATTCTTGGTCCCTGAACTATACCATATTCAGTACTCCTATCCCTAGTCACCTTCCTCCCATTCTTGACTTACCTTTGCCCTTCCTTCCCTGGGGAAGAAAGCATCTGTACTACTTTGACAGTCCTGGGTTTTTAAATTGCTGACTTAAGAAGAGTTCTTGAAGAGCTGCTAATGGCTATAGCTGTTAGCCCTGAATGCAATTATAATGACTCAGCTGGGGTGCACTTTTGTGCTCTTGTTGCTTCCTTGAAAGCTCTAACAATGCCTGGGAGAGTTGGGGGAAGAAGATGGTTTGGAGGAAATGCTTTATTCAACATTCCTGTTGGACTTCAGTGAGGAGGACTTTTTACTGAATTATTATACACTTTATTCAACTTGAGCTATAGCCACCAGTCCTTGCTGTCATTTCCTCTTGCAGTCCTATCGTCGTCACTAGGAACTTGTACCTGTGTGGTGATAAACTCCACAACAGGTCAGACTTCCCAGTTTGCCTGGGCAGGAGGGAGGGGAAATACCCCTTCTCTCATGGGTGGGAAATTATTTCTAATGCAACTGCAAGACTATTTCCTGGCAGCAAAACACCTGCCTGCTTCCTGCCCATGAGCTTTTAAGAGAGAGAGCAGGGAAGGGTGTTTGCAGAAGGTGGCATTGCAGTCTCCTAGGAATCACGTGGCCAGTGTGACAGCCAGCCTTAGCCCAGCCAACTCTGGGTAGACTTGGGTCAGCCCTCAGGAGCTCATTCCAATCCTTCCAAATCTAGGGCCTCTGGGTTTTCTGCAGGCCTGGGCTGCAGGTGGCAGGAAAGGCAGTGGTGTACAATGGGCAGGTGTGGCCCACCTCCACCCCATCAATCTGTAGCCCCTGGGGCTGTGCTGCTCCTGGGTGTTCCCTGTAGAGCCCCCTGGAAAGGGCCAAGGGTGTCATGCAGAGGTTCTTTCCAGAGGAAAGCCAAAGCCAGCTAAGGCTGGGGACCTTTGGTTCTCTCTAACCTCCTGCGAGTGTTGTCCTCTCGATTAGCGCCTTGGGAAGAGGCAACAGCCCTTTTTAGGATTTGACAGAAACTCATTCACACCAAAGGGTGAGGGTTAGGGCACTTTCAAACCTTTTTACTTCTAATTTGGGGAAAGGAATGCTTTCAGTTAAGGGAATTTCTGACCATGGTAAGCAGATGAAGGGGTTTTATTTTGAGTTGGGACAGGGTCGCATTGGAGGGCCGCACCTTTTAAAGGTTATCAAAGGCTGACCCCAAGACAGACACACTCTCCCCTTAAAGATGCTCAGGGTGGAAGAAGGTGGATCAGAAGGCAAGATGTCTGGGCTGTCCCAATCCCCTCTCTTTCTTCCTTTGAAATTCACTCTCCTCCCTGGCTGGGGAAGCTGAGACATGGGGACCCATAGCCAGTTCCCAGGGGACTGCACATAGCAGGCCTCCTATCTCTCCCTTCCCCGGGTGCCCTGCGACCTTCTCTCCTGGATGGGCAGCCACAGCCTCCTCCAAGTTCCAAGGCCAAGGTTCCTGCCAGTTGTTACAAAGCTATGGAAAACTGACCCCAACTCAGACTCTCCAGGCTCCGGGCTGAACTCAGGACATATGTGCCCCAGGCCTTCTCAGGAAGGCCAGGGACGTGTGGGTGCAGAGGTGGCCCCGGACTCGGGTGACTGGGGCAGGGGCTGGCCTTTGCCCTTTCATGTAAGTGTGAAAATGATGGTTAGATGCCACATCATAAATGACGTGACAACTCTGGGAGACCTTGTAAACCTCTTTAGAAATGTGAGGTCTTTTCTTTTAGGGGCAAAACGATCTGATGTTAATTAGAGATTCCGTGGACCAATAAAGTGAGAAAAGAACAAGCAAAAATTTACTGTAGGTAAGAGCCATTCTAACTCTTACCATTCAGGTAAACTGCTTCCTATTTATGCCTGATTACCATAAATAAGGACAACGACTATAAATCTATTTGGGATTAATTAATCTTCTGTGTTTTATTTTATCACAACACCTAATTCTACCTGTGTGCATAGTTGCAGTAAGTTGCCTTATGCATTGGGGGTCCGTTTTCCATAGCTTTGTAAGAACTGGCAGGAACCTTGGCCTTGAGCCTGAGCGGACAGAACCCTATTCAGTGTACTTTGGAGTAGGAGAGAGATGAGAACTGACAAGGGACCAAGAGCCATGAGGCTGACTGGGAGTCCCTTGACCTGGGTGCTGATTTAGCACAGATGCTGTCTGGACCTGGCAGAAGGTGGAGAAGAAGGGACGGAGTTGAGGCCTGTTTATGTGGTGACCTGTCCATGTGGGTGTGAGGGAAATGGAAGATCTGGGGTCGTGAGTGGATGGTCTCCCCGTATACTGAGACTGAAAACACAGGAGAGTTGAGGATGTCCAGTTCAGTTTTGTTTGTTTGTTTTTGTTTTTGGTGGCCACCTAGAGTGAGGATCTGAGCCCTTGATATTGGTGTTATCAGCCCCACGCTCCCCCAAGTGAGCCACTGGCCTGCCCTGAGTTCAGTTTTGGACTTGTTGAGATTGAGTGCCAGCAGGATGTCCGGGTGAGATGTCCCTCAAGCAAATTGATATCCATCTCTGAAGCTTGCGTAAGAGGTGAGGGCTGCAGAGAAAGGTGTTGGCAATGTACACGTGGAAGTTGGAATCCAGAGAGCAAGGGTGAGTGTGCTTGAGAAGAGGAGAAAGCTAAGAACAGGCCCCGGGGGGCAACCTGCAGAGGAGAGGCTGAGAGGTGGCCAGAGAGGATGGCGTTCTGCAGTACAGTTGACAGGCATTAAGGTGCCATTCTTTAACTGAGAGTCACTCAGGGAGAGGTGAATGAGGAAAGTGGGATGGCATTCCCAGGAGAGAGCTTTGTCAATTGATTTATATAGAAGAAATCTACAAAAATAAATGGGGTTCCAACTTGGTAATTCTTTTGAATGAAATTGGGTGCAATGATTATGTCCTCCTTTAAGGTTTATTGAGATGTTTTAGGAAATTGCATATGGGCCACCCAGACCCTACCGTTCTCAGTATTTGAATCTCCTTGAAGCAACCCTAGGACGTCTGCCAGCCCTCCAGTCCTCAAGCCGTGGGGTAGCACTTCCTGGGCCTCCTTGCCTGCTGCACCCAGTAAGCACATCTGTGCCCTCCTTCTGGTCAGCCTGTTTTTATCTGAAAAAGTAATCTAATCATTTTTTAATTCAAATGATACTAAAGGATAGCCAGTGAAAAGTAAATCTCCTTCCTACCCAGGCCCCAATCCTCAGTCCTCTCCCACCCCACCCATCCTGCAAAGCAACTCCTGTTCCCAGTCTTGTGTATATATGGTGTCTTTTTGGAAATACTTTAGCTGTGGGCCAAATCCAGCCAGCTGCCTAAATAAAGTTTTATTGGAACACTGCCACACACACTTATTTACATATTATCTGTGGCTGCTTTCCCACTACTATGGCGGAATTGAGTAGTTGTGACAGAGACAGTATGGCCTGCAGGTTGGTCTCAGGCTTTTTCACATAGTATGGATGTAATTTAAGCAATACCTTGTTGAAGGGTTTTTTGGGTTTTTTGTTTTTGGGTTCTTTTTGGCTTTTTATTTTAATTGGTTATGAATATTCATGAGATACAAAGGTGATTGTCACTCCTCATGCCCAAGATGTGAAGTCCAGATCCATACTGGCAGCATACCCATTACCACAAACTGCGATTGTACCCCATGTCTCCCACCCAATTATCCCTAACCTCCCTCACCATCTCCCTTTCCGCACTCCACTTTGTAGCCCAAGGTATGTTCTCTCCCTCTGTAAGTCCAACACACCACAGTGGTCTTCCTTTCCTTCCTTCTTTCTCTCTTAGCTCCCACTTATGAGTGAGCATGTGCGGTATTTATCCCTTTGTGCTTTGCTTATTTCACTCAACACAAGTTTCTCCAAGCTCATCCATGTCGTTGCAAATGGGAGAATTGTTGAAGGGTGTTTCAGTTGCTTTCTGTCTTTTGCCTGAACACACAACAGTGCAGGGAACCTCCTTGTGCATGTCTTAGCCCACACATGAGGTCTTCAGAGTGGATACATTAAAAACTGACAGGTCCAAGTCGTTTTTACACCCCCGCCTACTTCCCCGAATCATTTTTACAACCCCACCTACTCTCAATGAGAGTCAGGTCCTTTTCATTTTAAGGGCTAGATTGCTAATCCCTATGAGGAAATGGGGGCTACAAAATAAAAAATAAGGAAAATGTGCAGGTTTACCCAATTTCTATAATTATACATTTTACAGTCTCCTACTTTCTAATACCTCCTTTGGGAGTCTGCCCATTGCTATTATTTCTGAAGATGGTGTTCCCTGGGCTTTTCCTGTATGATTTCAGACCTAGGTCTAATCAGAACCTGAAGGTAGATTCAAGTCCAAGGTTCTTTTTGGATTCAGTGAGTCATTTGCCTCTCTAAGCACCTCTTGATGACATCCAGTTCTCTAGACTTCTGCCCAAACCCAAGCAATCCCTACTCAGAAACGCTAAGCAGAAATGCAGACAACATAAAACACGTAGTAATTATATTTTAGGAGTTTACATTACCTTCCATTCTATTTGGTAACCACCATCTCTCGAAACTAAGTACATTTAACTCAGAATATCACAAAGTACCACCAGTCTACATATTTCCATTTCCTTATTTCTGGATTCTTTAAAGGACAGGAACCTTGTTTTCTTCATCTTTGCACCCAGCATTTTGCCTGGTGTGTGGTAGTTACCCAGTAAATGTTGGATAAACCAAACTGATTTTCTATTAATATTTCAACTAAATTATTCCTTTCTTGTCTTCCAGAATGAAGATATTCAAATGTTGTTTTAAATACTCCTTACAGCAGAAAGTTTTCATCCTGTTTTTAACCCTATGGCTGTTCTCCTTGTTAAAACTTCTGAACGTGACTAGATTCCTCTTCCCTCCAAGAGGCATTTACTTGGTGGAGTACTCCTTAAGTACCTCTCCTTTTGTAAGAAATAGATACACTCACGTTAACGATGAAGTCAGGTATGAAGTTAACTGTTCAGGTATCTATGAACAGGAGCCTTTGGAAATCGGCAAGAGTCTGGAAATAAGAAGAAGAGACATCATCGACTTGGAGGATGATGATGTCGTGACAATGACCAGTGATTGTGACATCTATCAGTCTCTAAGAAGGTACAATCAAAAGCTCGTGTCAAGGGAGGAGAAAAGCTTCCCAATAGCCTATTCTTTGGTTGTCCATAAAGATGCAATTATGGTTGAAAGGCTTATCCATGCCATATACAATCAGTACAATATTTACTGCATTCATTATGACCGAAAGTCACCTGATACCTTCAAAGTTGCCATGAACAATTTAGCCAAGTGCTTCTCCAATATTTTCATTGCTTCTAAATTAGAGGCTGTGGAATATGCTCACATTTCTAGACTCCAAGCTGATTTGAATTGCTTGTCAGACCTTCTCAAGTCTTCAGTTCAGTGGAAATATGTTATCAACTTGTGTGGGCAAGATTTTCCCCTGAAGTCGAATTTTGAATTGGTGTTGGAGTTGAAGAAACTCAATGGAGCAAATATGTTAGAGACAGTGAAACCCCCTAACAGTAAAATGGAAAGATTCACTTTCCACCATGAGCTCAGACGGGTGCCTTACGAATATGTGAAGCTGCCAGTAAGGACCAACATCTCCAAGGAATCCCCTCCTCATAACATTGAGATATTTGTTGGCAGTGCTTATTTTGTTTTAAGTCAGCCATTCATTACATATGTTTTCAACAACTCTTTCGTTAAAGACTTTTTTGCGTGGTCTAAAGATACATACTCTCCTGATGAGCACTTTTGGGCTACCTTAATTCGGGTACCAGGAATACCTGGGGAGATTTCCAGATCAGCCCAGGATGTGTCTGACCTACAGAGTAAGACCCGCCTTGTCAAATGGCATTATTACGAAGGCTTTTTCTACCCCAGTTGTACCGGCTCTCACCTTCGAAGTGTGTGTATTTATGGAGCTGCAGAATTAAGGTGGCTTATAAAAGATGGACATTGGTTTGCTAATAAATTTGATTCTAAGGTCGACCCTATCTTGATTAAATGCTTGGCAGAAAAGCTTGAAGAACAACAGAGAGAGTGGATCACTTTGTCTTCAGAAAAGTTATTTATGGATAGAAATCTCACAGTCACATCATTATAGTAAAATAATAAGAGGAAATAAGAGGGTATCTGATAAACGGAGTTAATACAACTCCATATTAACTATACTATGTCTAATGCCACTTGAACTTAATCCTTTTGTAGTTTGAAAGGTGTCTAAAATTCCATGCACAAGGGAAAGTGATCTAGCCTTTGATGATATTAGCCTGCCGTTGATTGGGTTTTTTGTTTGTTCTCACTGAGCTGAATCAGAGATCTTAAACATTGAGTCAGTCATGACATCTTTAGCAATCAACTAACTACATACCAGATACTTTTTTAGGAAACATGTAGGAGTTCAATCCAAGTTGTAATGAGTTGCACAATGCCCTCAAGAAACTGGCTTACCCCTTCACAAAGCGACCTTAATGTCTTCAAGTTCTCTGTATCAACAATCAGGATTCTACTGAAGAAGCTTTTGGAGTATGTGGTTATCGTATAATTATATAAACCACCCATTTCAGAATAGTGTTTAAGTGTTTAGTGACCAGCACTCCACCTGTCTCTTAATTCAGCTCCCTAGATGTTTCTTAACCATTAGAATATTGGGAGGAGAGACTCGACTACCTCAGAAAAGTTCAAAGAATTGTCCAATCTCCTACTTGCCAAAGCATAATTTGCCTTTTGGAGCGTCACTTATTCAGGGTTAAGGAGACTCTGTTGTGGGGCACTGATAGAGTGTGAATGTTCAGGAAGCCAGAGGGGGAGCAGGTAGGGCAGTTGGGACAGGTGGTGCCTGAAGACAAACAAAAGGATTTATACAACTTTTGAATTATGTTACACAATGGTGTCATGAGTGGCCTCCTGTTTATTCAACTGTTTCTTTAAAACTCATTTACTAATTAAAAATAAGAACTGATTAATAGTTCAAAGTACACACCAGAACATTCAACCTAAGTCTTCTAGTTCATAATTTATCGTTACAAGTAAGTTTCTTTACAATGGAATACTTCCTATGGAATTTGTATGATTTTGTTTTATTGGACTATCAAGCTAAGAGTCACTAAATTTTCTTGAAAAGGTTGTGTGAAATATGGCAACTTTCTAAATTAATTATTATGGTCATTTAAAATTTTTTCTTCTCTGGCAACTGTCCAGATGGAATTCAAATTCAAAATGATGAAAGCTGTAAGTTTATTGCATCTTCTTCTCATCTTAGATCCAGAAAGAAAAACCTAATTTTCCTAAATAAACACCAAGAATATTCGTTAATGATATTTTGTAAAACCCACACTTGAGAGAACTACCAAATGAGTCACGCGTGCATGCGTGCGTATGTGCGTGTGCGTGTGCGTGTGCTTGTGTGTTTGTGTGTGTGTGTGTGTGTTTAATGGAACTTATTGTGCTGGCGGTGAAATGCAACAAGGAGCCCCTCGTAACAAGATACATTTTTACAGGTCTCTTGGGAAATTGTGGAACTCGAGTAAACATTTCTTGATGATTTTATATTTCAATGGCAGCCTCGGTAACTATTCAAAGATGTGGAAATCAAGGCCAAAATAAGACTATTTAGAAGACTGAAGTATTTAAATATTTTTTAAAATTTCTGGTGTTCTACATGTGAAGTGCACTTTGCTTGTTTTAAAGTTCATGGCACTCACTGTCAAGTGGCACCACTTGTCTCTCTCTCTCTTCTTCTCTTGAACTCATTTTTCTCTTTTTTCCACCCCCTTAAAATTATTTCATTCTTTAGAAAATATTTATTACCAAGCCCCATTCTTAAAAACAAGTAACCATTGCAGAGAGCTACTTTCTGCAAAAGATCCATACCAGGTTGTTACTGTGTGTGACTGTGGACAAACCAAGTCACTTCGGTCTCCATGAACTTCAGTTTCCCTGGTCTTTGCAATGATCACTCGGATGCCTATCCTGACTTCCTCACAAGTTTTTTGTGGGAATCAATTGAAACAGTATATGAAATAGTTTGAAAACGGGGATAAACTATTGAAATGTCAGAGAGTGGTAGTAGTACATGGGCACTTCAGAAAGTTTGTGGGAAAATAGAATTGACAGATAATATGAATCTTTCCATGAAAAATTCAGACTTAAACATTTACCTTTTTCTGAAAAACCTTCGAAATATAAGAAGAGACCACAATTGCAAGAGTAACTTCTGTAACCAAATCCAGGTATAAAGAAATCCCTGTCACCATGTTTGTAGTTTCTTTTTAAGCCATTAGGATTAGCAGATTGGTCCAGTGGCTTAGATTAGGAATGGAGTAGAACTTTCCCTACTGTCCAGAATTAAATACACACGGTCCTGTAGAAATCTTGGTTTTTATATCTTTGGCCATCAGAACAAACATAAATGCTGAAAAATAATTATCAACCTCCTGGTTTGCTATCTATTCTGCTGGTGAGAAATGATTCTATTCCGTTGACTGGGAAATTTCCCAAGTTCATCACATTAACACCATATTCAAATGAACACAGAAGGAAGCAGAGTGGTGGTGCCTTCTTTTCCCCATTGACACGTTTCTCTGGACTCCATTCCTAACATTTCGGGAAGCTTGTCAGATCACATTCATTTGCCTTGGGAATCCTGCAGATGCCCTGTATGCCTTCAAACCTGATTCTTCCCTAAAACCTTTTGGTGTGATTTCCCCTGGTCTGGAGAATGTTCTACAATCTGTGTTTTATAATTATTCTTTGTATAGTATTTATTGAATCTAGACTCCAAGTTATTTAGAGATGAGACCAGGACATTGGAGTTCGTCAACTGTATGTGGGAACTAGATGATATTAATAATGAGAGAACTACCAAGATATATCTGTATTATGTGAACAATCTACTGTACTATTATACATATTTAAAGACCAATGTTGCTGTTATTTTTAATGGTTTGGCTAAATATATATATTTAAATTTTAAGATTTATCTCGACTTCCAGAATGTGAAGATATACGTACATATATATATATAGAGAGAGAGACATATTTCATGGAAAATAGAAATGACAATCCACCTCGGGAATGTAAAGTGAATGTATCTTTATGTATATTAGAACTATATTTTGTTTCTGTTCATAATGATGAAGTGAGAGTTTTGATTGTTTTCAAATATTTTTATCTGGTCTATAAATCTCCTATTTTGGTTTTATTTTTGTTTGTTACCATTTTTGAAGTACATTTCTCATTATATGAGTTTTAAATAGATTGGTATTAAATTTTTGTATTATGCTGCTACTATGTGTTAATTGTCTGGTATTGTAAAATAAAACATGTCCCCCCAACGTCCCCCAAAAACCCCTGGAATTTATGAGCTTTTCTTTCTCTGGTTGTGCTGGTTCCCCACAAAGATTATTTCAGGTTTTCTTGCCCAGTATTTGAAGAGCAGAGTTAGTTTCACTTCAGTGTAAAAGAAATTCAGTGTGTGTGTTACACAGAGAATGTAGGCACATGAACTTAATTTGGCAAAGTCTCAAAGAATCTTCCAGGATTTCCCTGTCTTCATTCTCCTTCAGGTTGGTTTCTCCTCTAAGATTAATTATCTGGATAAATATTCTCATTTGCTTGTTTACTACCTGGAAGTTAGTTCTCAGTAGGACAGGTTGAGCTTTGTATCTCAGCTCCCTCAACCCTGGAAAATCAAGACACTTTTCCGTCTTGGAAGGACTCCTGGCTTGATTCCTCATGAGCTTCTCCTTGTCCTGGATAACACTTTTCCCAGCTCTACTAAGCTGGATATTGGTATTGCTGATCCCCTCTGAGAATCCACCTGGCTGTTTTCCTTCTTGCACCCTTCCCAAAGCCATAACAGTCATCAGCCTACCTGGTACGCAAACATGCAAGGAGCGCACCTATAGTGTTCACAAAGCACAGTCCTTCACAAGGACTAAGTCCATTTTAGGAGTCTTTCGCATAATAAACTTAACATTCTAGTCAACCTAAGGTTAATTCTAGCTCTTGCCAAGCTGGACAACCATGCAAGTCCACAGTAATTTCAGGAAGAATTTAGACTCATTTCTTGGGTGGTGGTGTGGGTGGAGTGGGTGGGTATCCAGCATCATATTAAAGACCCATAGATTTGATTCCTACATAGGAAGTTCAATAGTTTTTGGTTCCCTTTGGTATCTACAAATCTATATCTAAATTGGGACAATTGGCTTCCAGTTTCATGAAGCTGATTATGAGAAACCATGGCAAGAGAGAATGAATGGGTGATTGTAAATTCGTTCTTACTTCTGGAAAAAGTATCCCTATGATGATGCATAAGAAACAGCTTGAGCTTTACTTCAGAGACAGGTGGTAAGAGTGTCAACCAGGTGGCCACGTAAAGACCACAGGAAGATTGCTCACCTGACCCCAGGTACGGCCTTTCACTTAAAGCAGCGAAGTTCTTTCTGGGAGCACCTTGAGTTGAATCATATAGAAGACAGATAGCCAGAAAAGGACTGAGGAAAAATCATTGTCAGTAACCTGGGTAAATTCATTTTATTTTTTGTTGCTATGGCTGTTGTTTCCTACAGAACAATGAAGGAAATTAGATGGAAACTTTATATTCATAATTCTAACATCCTGGCAAAACATAGCTCTCTGAAAGCTCTTCTGATTTCATCCATATAAGGTATTTCTTTGTCTCTCATCCCACTGCTGATACTCGTATATGTACGATCACTTTGCCACGTTGTTACATGTATTCATGGCTGCGTAATGGGTCATAGCATAATTCACTCAACCTCTCTGTTACCATGGGACATTTGGATTGTAAGCTACTTAAATATTTTTTCTGTCATAAATAACAGTGCTGTGAACAGCTTTGTACATGTAGCTTCTCCTTTCCTTAAATTACTTCCTTATGATGCATTTCCAAGAGAGGAATTACAGTCCTGAAGAGAATGGATTTTTTTTATTGATTGCTTTTCATATATGTTACAAATCACCTTCTCCAGGAATTGTGTAGGACACTTGGTCGGTGTATATCAACCACAGCCTCTGCTTATGTGAAATAAATTGTATTTGTTTATTCTGATAAATGGCTGTTCTGATTCTCAAAGAGGATATAGCCTTTCCTCTAACAGATCAAAGATGGTGTTTTAATGCATGGTTAGTAAAGAGCTATTTCAGAGTAAAGTTCTCAAAGGTTTAATTTCGATGACTTACTCCATTCCAGGAAGGATCTAGAGACTGCTAGTTCCTCCTCTTCTCCATTATCCCTGGCTTTTCTGATTTTATTCTGAGCAACACTCTAACCAACTGTTCATTGCCAGCACATCTTTCAGCTAGGGGTGGCAAATAAGTTGTAAGCAGAAAGTCATGCACAGGCATCTGAGAATGTACTCAGAAGGTAGCTTACCTAGCTTGCCTTCCCCCACCACCCTTGCTTTTTCCTGCTGCCTGGAATGTTTGTTTTTCTTTTTCTTTTCTTTTCTTTTTTTTTTCTTTCCTCTTTTCCTATTCATTTGCCTGGAATGTTTGTACCACAGCCATTTCAAAACCATGAGGATGGAAGTTATATGGTAGGGATGGAATAAAACACGATATTTGAGCCATCCACGAGTGCCTGCCTCCAGTCTTCTTTCACGGAAGGAAAAACTTGATACGTACTTTAAGCTACTGTTCGCTCAGGTCTCTGTTACTAACAGCTGAACATGATACCTAGCTTATACAAAGTTTTTCTAGGACAGTGTTTTCAAACTTTAGTCTGCATCAGAATCACCTGGAGGGCTTATTAAAACATAGTTTGCTCCCCCTCCCCTCTTTCTCATTAAGGATGAGGGAGATTTGCACCTCTAAAAAGTTCCCAGGTAAGACTGATGCTGTTCTGGACCATGCTTGAGAACCACTGTGAGGATATCTTTTCCTGAAAATTATTTCTTTGACATTGTACACATTAGGCCAAGTTAGTATTTAGGAAGCACCAAATTTTGCAATAAGCATAACTAGATCCTACGACACTGTCTTCAGAAGTCCAGAAATATTTTCTATGCTCTGTCTTATATGCTTTCTCTACATTGCTGAAGGGATGGTTATCTACATTTTTTGAATGCCAAAATGGATACATTTCCATTATTACAGATCCTCCTAAAATTATTTTTAACCATGTTGCTGCCTTATTTGAAACTATTTTATAAAATGTAATAAAAATACATGAATTTTGGGGGTGTAATTAACCTGAAATTATTGGGGTAAAGCCTCAAGTTCAAACCTATGTGTAATTCTATAAAACAAAGATTTACGCTGGTGAGACAGACTCAGCTGGAACTTTTTGAGAGCATTTCAATGTGACAGTCCTAGAAATTAAAAGAAGGTTGAAACAGAAAGCCATATCATTTTAACTCTTCACTGGTTCAAGACATTACAGGAATGGCAGTGTAAAATAGATACAGAGTTATCTGTCATCACATAAACGCTCCCAAGATTTTACTTCAACTGTGAGTGGATACTCAAAAAAAATCGAACCAAGAAAACTCAGTTAAGTGTATCTGCCTAAGGCAAATTGGTTCTCATTTTTTAAAGTACAAGAGTCTTCAAAAAGTTCCTGGAAAAATGGAATTAAAAGATAATACAAATTTTTCTACAAGCTTTTATTTTCTCATTTTATTTTAACTTCTCAATATACATTGTAGTTGATTTTCGTGACCCTTTACCCATTCCTTTTACCCCTCCCTCTCTCCCCTCCCCCCCCCACTACATCATATCTGTTCACTTGTCTTAACAAGTTCAAGGAATTGTTGTGATTGTTCTGTCTTCTTCCCCCCGCAACCCTTTATTTGTTTGTATATTTATTTATTTACTTTTAGCTCCCACAAATAAGTGAGAACGTGGTATTTCTCTTTCTGTGCCTGACTTGTTTCACTTAATGTAATTTTCTACTACTCTGCTATAAAAAAGAATGAAACACTACCATTTGCAACAACTTCTACAACCTCTTTGAAGTACCCTTGTATTGCTCTACTTGATTTTTCCGTTTTAAGAACTGTCTGTTGTCCAACCAAGGGAGATGATTTTGATGTCTTTCACCCATATGCCCCACCCACACATTCATCCCTTCTATCCCCCCAAGTTCCAGGAAATTATATCATGTTGATTAGATCAATATTTAAGGCTTACATAATATTGACTATGTAAACAGTAGCTCTAGCTGAGCTACAGCTGCACAACTTTATGTTCTCCTTAGAGCTGATAATTTTTTCCCAAAGAAATTCAGTCCGCGATTCTCCACTGGTCTAATTTGCCTCTAAATGAAACATTCAGATGCGTGAGGTATTCTGTGTCATCATCATCCCGAAGCGATCTCTGAAGCCTTCTGTCCTGGTCTGGTCCGGCTGCCACCCCTGTGTGCACAGCTCTCATCCTGGAAAGCCCTTCACCTCTTCCCATGGCCGAGTCCCTGTTTCCTGCAGAAATTTCCTGACTTCACAACAATAATTAGTGAAACTACCCGTAAAACTGGATTGATAATAACAGTGACTAAAAATATAGTTAGTAGCCATTAAGACTAAATTAAATCATGGGTGCAGTTACTAAAGTTACTATAGTGAACTTTACCTATTCTATGTTGCTATTTTAAAACAAAGTAATAGGGAATATGTATGTGTATATATATATATATACACATCATATATGTACATATGTAATACTATTAATATATGCATATTAACTAATACACATAAGGATCTGGGGCCCTATTCTTCTGACCTTGAGACTTGTCCACCATTCTGTGTTGTCGCCATGCAGCCTACACATATGTAACTTGAGAGAGAAATCGCTTCTAACCTAAGCTTCGGATATTTTTGGATTTCTGTCTCTTGCAACAGAACATTTTATTAACAGATATACTACTAACCACAGTAAAGTTATTTTCTTCTTAGACCTCTCATAAATATTCAAAATATAAAGTGACATATTAGGCACGTTCTATTTCTCTTACAGCAAAACATAAATCCTTTAAGATGGTCGGAAAGACCCTGTGTGTTCTGACCCCTGCCTCCCTCCCCCATCTTGCCTTACACGTGTACGGCTTTCTCCGGCTCGATGCACTTGGCGTACCCGAGGCTTGTGCACGCGTCCTCTCCTTCCACAAGCGCTTTGTCAGGGCCTGTTATGTGTGAAGTGCTGATCATACTCAGCAAAATGCAGCCACAGAAGCTACTCTTAAAACCAGCTTCTTTCTGTTCCTCTTTTAAGCCAGTTTGGGAGTCACTGTTCAGCCCACGATAGCATGAGAAGTGTGAGAGAAAGCCTGGCGATGCTTCCAGCCCCCCACTGTTTGGTTACCCCCAGACATCCAAGCCTTCCTGGACAAGACCCTAAACATCATGGAGCAGAGAGAAGCTATCGCCACTATACTCCATTTGAATTCCTGACCAATAGAATTTTATAGCATAATGAAATGGTATTGTTTTATGCCACCAAGTTTGGGATGGTTTATTATGCAAAAGCAGGTGACTGGAAATTCCTATTCATCTTTTAAGTTCCAGTTCAAGTAACATGTCTTCAAAGAGGCTTCCTTAGATACCTCCTCCATGGTCTTAACTATATTCTCCTTGCTTTGCTTTTCCTTTATAGCACTTATCACAATTTGTAATTATGCGTATATAGTTAGGTATTTTGTTTTAATGTCAGTCTCTCTCACTAAAGTTTCTTGAGGGCAGGAACCATGTTTGTTTCATTCAGCCCTGTCTTGTGTGTGCCAAGTACACAGTAAATGCCCAATAAATATTTACAAAGGAATGAAATTCTGAGCTTTGTGTGACTGAATCTACAACTGACATTTCCTTGTCGTCTGAACTGAGAGCAGCTCTTGGAAAACATTGTTCATTTTGCCATTTTAGATCTCAGCAGATCAAATAAGCTAGAATACAGCAAGTAGAAAGCAAATTTCCACTTTCCAGGATTCAAACATTAGTTCTTGCTATTTGTTTCTTTGCATGTGAGTAATTGCTGTGGTTTTCAATTGTGGTGAAAACAAATGAACACAGGAGACAGCGCTGGTCAGCCAGCCAGGCAGGGAGGTGACCTCTTCAATTTTCTAAAAAGCATCTGTAGGTTCACAGAATGAATCTCGAATCGTCCTTGTACATGAATAAGCAACAATCTCATGAAACATCCTCTCATGAAATGAAAGTTTAATGACAAAGCAAAACATTCACAATCCAGATACCATAATCTGAACCCAAGCCAATATTTCCCCTGCCCTAAATCACCCAGGGCCAGGTACCAAACAACTAGAATCCACCCCTGTAGCCCAAAGCCCACCGATGTCATTTAAACCAGCTGACCCTAAGCCATTTCCCCTGCCTGCCTTGCCCTTTGCACAGAATCCCCCACACAGGCCCGGGACCATGCTCTCCCCTTGCTTCTCCTCTGCTGCCCCCCAAACCTACTGCGTGCCCCCTTCTCTCAAGAACTGAAAGTAATAAATTCTTCCTTCCATGGCATTAGCCTCTCCATGTTGTCACTCAGTCACCTTCTTAAGTTAGAACCGGGTGGTTTCAATTGAGATGGATCAGCCCTTAGGGCCTTTGTGGTCACTGTTCCTCTGCCTAGGACACTCTTCCCCCTGTATCCACCCCTGTATCCACATGGCTGCTTCTTTCTACGTTTATGTCTCTGCTCAAATATCACCACATCTGGGAAGCCTTCCCTGACCACTTGTAGGGAAAATATAGGAAAATGGTCAGGACCCCTCAGATGTTAGAACGTTGCTGAGCATTTGATGTAAATGTGCATGTGTGCCCAAGTGTTCCTTGGTTATTGTCTAATGTAATTGCATTTATGTTCCCAGGTGTCCAGGGTTATCGGACTTAAGTATAAAGGACGAGTGGCTCTGATCCACAGTGCCCCCCACCCCTTTGATGCCCCCGGCAGGGCGCCATGGGGAGGCCGCTACAGCTGCTGGAGGCTGTTGCTGCCAGGGCCTCCTGGGATGCTCTGAGAGGCCACAGCGCTGCTGCTACTCGAGGCTGCTGTGAGCTGCTGCTGCTGCTGCTGAGGAAGCTGAGGACTGAGCTCGTGTTGTCTGCCAACAGCTCCCAGGATCTTTCCCAATTACCTAGATCGTGGACCTGCATGTGAGGGGTCTGGTGACCCAGCCAGGCATATGAGGGGTCTGTGATCCAGTCTGTACAATGGGTTTGAAGGGTGTGAGATCTAGCCCTAACCATACAATTGGTTACATCGGCAGGATCCTGACAATTGCCCTAACCCTAGCAATGCACCACCTGTCTACCTAACACAGCAACTCTTCCAGCCTCTGACTGTCTCTACTTCCTTTGTCCTACTTTATTTTTCTTCACAGCTCTCATCACCACCTGATTCACTGTATATTCTTTTATTTTGGGTGATCCCCCATTTCCCACCCAACAGAACATAAGCTTTTTAAAACAAGGAATGGATTTTTGTTCTGTTAACCACAGGGTTCCTACCACTTAGAACAATGCCTTAGAACAGTACCCCAGCACATAGTAGATATAAAATATATTTTTTAAAATGAATAAACTTCATTTGTCCAGAGCACGTGGCCCAATAATGTGCACATGAATGGTATGAATCTCCTTCAAATTTTTAACTCTCACTGGGGCTGGAGATCTGTGAGAAACCCGTCAGTCTTCCGGATCAATATGACATGTATTTCTAAAAGGGAAAAAGTGGTTTAAGCATATATCCTGGGCAACCCCATGATAAAATCCCAGGCAAGCAGGTTTGTGGAATCAATACTGGGGACTCTTGGGAATTAGGAAAAGTGAGCAATTACCATTCCTGAATTATCTGGCCATATGCCATTTCTCTGCAAATTTGCCTTGCATTCGGTTTTGGACTCTGGGACGCTGAGGGGATGAAGAAAGTAATTCATTATATAGAAAGAGCATCACGCCCTTGTATGAGGTCAAAGCAGAGTCTGAGAAGCATTTTAGCAAGTGTTGGCACAGACACCCTGTGTGGACAGGATGCTTTTCCTACAGATGGAGCCTACATTATTTACCTCTGCCAGTGCTGCTCACCACGTGTACATCCCAGCTCAGCACAAGTGCATGCTTGATACTGGCAGCCTCTTCTCCCAGTAACCACAAACACTGCAAACACTTTTCAAAGGAAAGCTGGATATCGCCAGGTGCTTGTAACAATGTGTGTCAAAAAGATCTGTATACTGTTTAGGGTGAAGACAAAGAAGATGAAACAATGATGACTGGAAATACAGAGGCTGAAGAAGGTGGCAAGGAAGGAAGAGGGAAGGAGGAAGGAGGGAAAAATTTCTACTCTCTGGAAAGACAGGAATTTATATTCATCATGGCTGTGCCCATTGCCTGTATGAAAAAATCCCCCAAATAACCCTTTTTAAATTACTGTATTTATCATTACACAATGGAATCATTTTTTGTGCCCCTTTACCAATTTCTCACTAAGCCCCCAAATAACTTTTCTTACAGGGTGATTTGGATGCTGATTAACTATGGATTTAGATGTTTGCCTTTACCTAACCAAGATGCTAAACCTAAACAGAGATTAGAATTTGAAGAGATAAAGCTGGCTAAAATTTTTAAGGCAGAGTACTTTTCAAGGCAGGAGTTACACTGAGCTCCAGAAATCTGCACAGGGTCTCTCTCGAGATTTAGGCTGAAGACCAGTCTGTTTATGCATATGAGGAAATTCCATGAGGCTGGACAACAACTTCTAAAAAAAGACAATTGCCAAGGAGCCATAAGGCAAATAAGTCACAGATCTCACATTCGGCTGAAAATAATTCACGTTCCGCTAGTCAGAGTGGAGAGGTCTCACTGAACACCTGGGGCATAGAGTAGAGAGCCCAGAAGGGTCAGGCCTTAAAAATGGAGCTAAATTGCTTTAGGATAACAGATAGTCTTCAACTACCTTAAAAGAGCTGAAGAACAAACTTTGAAAGGATCAAATGACTCCACAAGTAATTCAAACTGCCTGCCAGAAAAAGTTCAAAACTCTTTCAAGGAACACAAAGCCCAGCACCTGACGATATAAAATTCACAATGTTTGGCATTTGGTCAATAATCATTAGCCATATGAACAAGGAAAATGAGGCCTATAACTAGTTGAAAAATTAGCCATTAAAAACAGACAAAGAAATGATAGAGATGATACAATTAGCAGCAAGGGCATTAAAACAGCTATTATAAATATGCTCTGTACACTCAATGCTGTAATGGAAAACATGGATGTGATGAAAAGAGAAATAGAAGATAATAAAAAAAATCAAACGAAGTTTTTTAGAGATGAAAAAATATCTGAAATGGAGACTTCCAGTTTCCAGTTTCACAGTACAGAGATACTCCATCCTAACAAGTAAAAAGCCAAACAGACTGAAAAATCAGCCCTTTTTGGATCTGTAATGGAGGTGGGGACACAGGGCAAACTGCTGCCCTCAAGATTGGATAGACACACAGGCCAATACAGGGAATCATGGCTTATGGGAGCAAAACCTCAGGAGCCAAAACCACCATGGGAACCAGTTTTAGGTAGGAAAACCTGAACTGTAATTTATGGAGTGCCGAGGCTCAGTGTGGACAACTCTGAGTGGTAAAATCCCTGGGGGACTCAGTTATAGGGGGACCCCCACACTTTTCTGAGTTTTACCTTCAGGAGCTTGACCAGGCTATCACAGTAAGTATCAGAGAAAAATCCCCTCATGCTTCTGGCAGGGGAGAGGAAAAGGAACCATGCTGCAATATGCCAGAGCACCCTGGTTTTCTCAACAAGACCTGCCCCCAGAAACTGTTTAAACAGTTTTATTAGAGCCTAATTGACCCAAGAGATGGGAAATATCTAACTCCAGCCCACTTTAGTCATCCTGTTTTAACTAAGGAAGATGGGGAACTAAGAGAAACTCAATTTACATCTTTCTGACAGGTAACAGTTTGTTCAAAATAATAATAGCAACAATGTATTCAATTACGTATGCTTATATAGAGAGATCTTATGTATAGGTACATGCTTACACATGAGAGTACTTCAAAAAGTTCATGGAAAGATGCATATTATCTCTTAATGCTACTTTTCCATGAACTTTTTGAAATACCCTCGTATAAGTGAAATGAATGGCAGCAATGATACGAGAGACAGGGGAGAAGAAATAGGATTATTTTGTTATTACAAGGTACTCACCATATCTGTGAAGTGGTATAGTATAGTGTTATTTAAAGGTGAGCTTGGACGTATATGGCAAACTCTATGGCAACCACTAAAAAAAGTATAACTAAATGCTAAGAAAAGAGAGAAAATGGAATAGTACAATGTTCAGTTACAATCACAAAGGGCAGGAAAAAGTGGACAAAGAATAAGGACAACAAATAAAAAACAGATAAAAAATAATCCAACTGCAGACACTCCCTGATTTATAATGGTTTGAATCAAGATTTTTCAACATTATGGTGGTGCAAAAACAACGTGCATTTAACAGAAACTGTACCGCAAGTAATCAAACGATCATTCTGTTTTCCACTTTCAGTATAGTATTCAGTAAATTACATGAGATATTCAACACTTTGTTATAAAATAGGCTTTGTATTAGATTATTTTGCCCAACTATAGGCTAATGTAACTGTTGTGAGCCTATTTAAGGTAGGCTAGATTAAGATTTGATGTTCAGTAGATTAGATGTATTACATACATGTTCAATTTAAGATATTTTCAACTTATGATGGGCTTATTGGGATGCAACCCCACTATAAGTTGAGGAGTATCTGTATATCAACAATCACTCTGAACATCAATGGTCTAAACACAGCACTCAAAAGACAGATGGTCAGAGTGGATCAAAAAGCAAGACCCAACTATATTTTTTCTATAAGAAACTCCCTTTAAATATAAGGACACATATACATTAAAGGTAAATGGTGGAGAAAAATATAGCATGCTAACACTAATCAAAAGAAAGCAAGAGTAGCTATATTAACTTTAGATAGAGTGGACTTCAAAGCAAAAAAAATTATCAGGGAAAGAGAAGGGCATTACATAATGATAAAGGGGTCAATTCTCCAAGAAGATACAACAATTCTTAATGTGTATATGCCTAACAATACATCATTAAACTACAGGAGACAAAAACAGATAGAATGCAAGGAGAAATAGAGGAACCCACTATTAGAGTTGGATACTTCCACACCCCTCCTTCAGAAAAGTATAGATCCTGCAGACAGGAAATTGGTAATGACATAGTTGAACTCAACAATACCACCAATCAACTGGATATAATTGGCATCTACAGGCTACTTCATCCAACAACAGCATATTATACTTTCCTCTCAGGCTTACATGGAATACTCACCAGGATAGATGACATTCTGAGCCATACAATACACTCTAACAAATTTGAAAGAATAGAAATTATACAATGCCTGCTTTCAGACCACAATGAAATTAAACTCAAAACCAGTAACAGAAAGATAATCGGAAAAATCCCAAAATACATGGAAATTAAAAAAAGGAATTCTAAATAAAACATCAAAGAAGAAAGCTCAAGAGAAATTTTAGAATATTTTGAACTAAACGAAAATAAAGACACAACTTATCAAAATTTAGGGGATGCAGCAAAAGCAGTGGTTGGAGGGAAATTTATAGCTTTGAATGCATATACTGGAAAAGAAGAAAGATCTAAAATCAACCATCTAACTTTCCACCTTAGGAAACTGGAAAAAGTAGAGCAAATTAAATCCAAAGTAAGCAGAAGAAAGTCAGAATCAAAGCAGAAATTAATGAAATTGGAAAAAGAAAATCAATAGAGAAAATCAATGAAACCAAAAGACGGTTCTCTGAAAAAGATAAATAAAATCATGAACACTCTATCCAAGCTAACTAAGAAAAAGAGATGACACAAATTACTAATATCAGAAATAGAAGAGGGGGCATCACTACAGATCTGATGAACATTAAAAGGATAATGATGTAATACTACGAATGACTCTATATCCACAAATTTGATAACCTAGATGAAATGGAACAGTTTCTTGAAAGACACAATCTCCCCAAACTCAAACAAGAAGAAATAGACAATACATATAGGTCTATATCTATTAAAGAAATAGAATCAATAATTAATAACCTTCCAAAATGGAAAGCATCTGCCCAGATGGATTCACTGGTGAATTCTATCAAACATTTAAGGAAGAAATTATACCAATTTCTACAAACTCTTTCAGAAGATAGAAGCAGAGGGAATCCTTTCTAACTCGTTCTGTGAGGCTAGCATTACCCTAATACCAAAATCAAATAGACAGTACAAGAAAACTGAATACCTATATATCTCATAAGCATAGATATAAAAATCTTCAACAAAATATTAGCAAACTGAATTCAACAATCTATAAAAAGTATTGCCCATCACAACAAAGTGGAATTTATCCCGGGTATGCAAGGCTGGTTCAACATTCAAAAATCAATTAATGTAATGCATCATATCAACTGGCTAAAAAAGAAAAATCACACATTCATATCAATAGATGCAGAAGAAGTATTTGACAAAATCCAACACCCACTTATGATTTTTTTTAAAAAAGAAAACTCTTAGCAAACTAGGAATAGAGGAAAATTTCTCAACTTGATAAAGAATATCTATGAAAACCTACAGCTAACATCATACTTAATGATGAGAAACTCAAAGCTTTCTCACTAAGATCAAGAACAAAGCAAGGATGTCCCCCCTTACCACTCCTTTTTGACATTGCACTGGAAGTCCTACCTAATGCAATAAGACAAGAAGAGGAAATAAAATATATACAGATTGGGAAGAAAGAAATAAAATTGTTCTTGTTTTCAGATGACATAGTCATCCATGTAGAAAATCCAGAAGAATTGGTAAAAGGTCCTGGGATTAATAAGCCTTTATAGCAAGGTTGTAGGATACAAGGTTAATATACAAAAGTCAGTCATTTTCCTATATACCACCAATGAACACATGGAATTTACATTAAAAACACAATACCATTTACATTACCATCCCCTAAAATGAAATACTTACATATAAATCTAACAAAATATATATTATCTCTGTATAAGGAAAATTACAAAACTCTAATAAAAAATCAGAGAACTAAATAAATGGAGGGATATTTCATGTTTATGGTTAGGAAGACCCAATATTGTCAAGATGTCAGTTCTTTTCAACTTGATCTATAGATTCAGTGCAATCTCAATCAAAATCCCAGCAAGTTATTTTACAGATATCAACAAACTGATTCTAAAGTTTATATGGAGAGGCAAAAGATCCAGAATGGCCAACACAATATTGAAGAAGAACGAAGTTAAAGAACTGACACTACCCAACTTCAAGACTCACTATAAAGTTACCATAATTAGGACAGTGTGGTATTGGCAAAAGAACAGACAAGTAGATCGATGGAATAAAACAGAAAGCACAGAAATAGGCCCACATAAATAAAGTCAATTGATCTTTGACAAAGGAGCAATGGCAATATAATAGAGCAACGACAGTCTTTCCAACAACTGGTGCTGAAACAACTGGGCGTCCACACGAAAAATGTATCTAGACACAAACCTTATACCCTTCGCAAAAATTAACCTGAGATAGGTTGTAGACCTAAAAGTAAAACACAAAGCTATAAAACTCACAGAAGATGGCACAGGAGAGACTATAGATAACCTTGGGCATGGCAATGACTTTTTAGATATAACACCAAATGCACGATCCACAAAAGAAATAATTGATAAGCTTGTCTTCATTAAAATAAAAAACTTCTGTTGTGTGAAAGGCGATATCAAGAGAATGAGAAGACAAGCCATAGACTTAGAAAATAAATTTCTGATATTTCTTTATCAGACACATCTGATAAAGGACTGGTATCCAAAACATATAAAAAATTCTTAAAACTCAACAATAAGAAAACAACCCAATGAAAGAACAGGCCAAAGACCTTAATAGACTCCTCACCAGAGACCTCGCCAAAGAAGATACACAGATGGCAAGTAAGCATATCCAAAGAAGCTCCACATCATATGTCATCAGAAAAATGCAAATTGAAACCATGAGATATCACTAAGCATTTATGAGAATGGCCAAAATCCAGAACACTGACACCACCTTATGTTAGTGAGGACGTGGAGCAGCAGAAACTCTTATTCGCTGCTTCATCTCTAGTGGGAATGCAGAATGGTTCAGCAACTTTAGAAGACAGTTTGGCAGTTTCTTACAAAACTAAACATAGTCTTACCATATGATCCAGCAATCGCTTTCCTTGGTATTTACCCAAAGAAGTTGAAAACTTACGTTCGCACAAAAACCTGCACGTGGATGTTTATAGCATCTTTATTCATACTTGCCAAAACTTGGAAGCAACCAAGATGTCCTTTAGTGGGTGAATGGATAAATGAATTGTGGGGTTTGGCAGTTTCTTACAAAACTAAACATAGTCTTACCATATGATCCAGCAATCGCTTTCCTTGGTATTTACCCAAAGAAGTTGAAAACTTATGTTCGCACAAAAACCTGCACGTGGATGTTTATAGCATCTTTATTCATACTTGCCAAAACTTGGAAGCAACCAAGATGTCCTTTAGTGGGTGAATGGATAAATGAATTGTGGGGTATCCAGATAACGGAATATTATTCAGTGCTAAAAATAAATGAGCTATCAAGCCATGAAAAGACATGGAAGAAACTTAAATACATATCGCTAAGTGAAAGAAACCAATCTAAAAAGGCTAAATACTATATAATTTCAACTATATGGCATTCTGGAAAAGGCAAAACTATGGAGATAGTAAAAAGCTCAGTGGTTGTCAAGGGTTAGTGGGTAGGGAGGAATGAATAGTTGGAGCACAGATGATTTTTAGGGCACTGAAAATACTCTGCATGATACATAACAGTAAATACATTTCATTATATATTTGTCTAAACCCACAGACTGTACAACTCCAAGAATGAACCCTAATGTAAACTGTGGACTTTGGGTGATAACATGTTAGTGTAGGTTCATCAATTGCAACAAATGTACCACTCTGGTAGGAAATGTTGATAATGGGTGATAACCAAAAGAATCTGCTCTGCTAGGTCAGCTGAATTACAGTGCCTTGGGAGATCTGGGGTAAATCAGTGGTCATGTCCACCTGTCCTGGAAAACAATATCATAAGACCATTTTTACTTAGAAGCAGACTTAATGACACCAGAAAGCCATAAAATAACCTAAAATGCTTTTTGTAACCCTTATGTTACCTGGTTACAATCCCAAATCTATAAGTCATGTACAACCAATAGAAAATCTAATGAAGCAATTAGGTGGGTCTGTCTTTCACTCTCCTTTCACCCTTCCCCCTTCTTTTCTGATTGATTGGAATGATCATATTTTGTTAGTAAGAGTTAAACCTGCCCCATTAATAATCCAGTGTGTTTTGTGCTCCTATAAAGCCACTAATGATAGCTAATCTAATATGTTGGATTGACCTGAAAAACCCCAGAATATTTAACTTATTTCCTTCCCATTAGGAAGTCATAATAGGCATGTTCTTTCCTAGGTATCAGAGAGCATGTCCACACTGTTCCACTCTCCATAGTCCTCTCTTGGGTTTTTAAGTTTCCGTTTGAACAGAGGGAGAAGATGCTGGTCATTGCAGCCATGACCTTCCCACTGCAAAGCTTCTAGCAAAGCAGTGGATTGAGCACCTTCCCAGGAGGGAGACCACCTGGGTTCTGGCTTGGGCTCTGCCATTCTCTAGCTTGATAACCCTGAGCAAGGCAGTCCACCTCTTGGGGCTTCTGAATTTTGTAAAATAAAGGGGTGGTCCAGATAACTTCTCTGGATCTTTCTAGCTCTATAATCACCAAATCTATGTCAATGCTTACTGAAAGTAAATATCCCCAGAGGGATGTAAGAAATACAATCTGCTTCTGTAGAGAAATGTCTCTGAAGGGCTGGGCCTACCTGTACCCAGCCACCTCTGTCACTGGTAATGTCCTGAGGGTGGTGATTACTTTCGGCATTTGAATGCTTACGTAAGGTTGGCATGAACGTTAGCTCCCTCTTCTCAGATATACCAGCCTGAGGCTGGAAAGTGTGTCTTTGTGCCCTTATTCCAGCTTCCAATCCCTGGCAATTATGGTCTTGGCTTGTTTTATTTCAATCCTCAGCAAAACAGAACGTAGTAATTATATTTGGGCTTGAGGTCATTTTGACAGCTAAGGCAAGGTCTGGAGGTAGAGAAAGTAAAGAGCCCCATAGACTGATCACATAAAGCTGCATGGCCAAGCTGGAATCTGCTGGATCCAGTTGGTTGTAACGCACTAGGCATGCACCGAATGAAACAGACCATTTGTAGGGTGTTGTAGATTGAATTGTGTCCTCAAAAAAGACTGGTCGAAGTCCTAACCCCCGGTATCTCAGAATGTGAACTTATTTGCAAATAGGGTCATTGAAGATATAATTTATTAAGATGAGGTCCTACTGGAGTAGTAGAGGCCCTTAATCCAATATTACCAGTGTCCTTATAAGATGTTGAGAAAATACAAGAGAAGAACACTATGTGAACATAGAAGTAGAGATTGAAGTTATGCAGCTATAAGCCAAGGAACACCAAGGACTGATGGCCATCAGAGCCCAGGAAGAGGCAGGAAGGATTCTATGTAGAGTCTCAGAAGGAGCAGGGGCTTGATTTTAGACTTCTAGCCTCCAGAACTGTGAAAGAATATGTTTCTGTTGTCCTAAATTACCTAGTTTGGGTGGCTCACTTTGTTATGGCAGCCTACGAAACTAATACAAGATATGCCTACACAGAGTGCCAAGGTCAAATCACCATTGGCATTAGTAGCTATCATCTAATTAAAAAGGGATCAAAAAAATTTTTAAGCCTGGTAGACTTTGAGCATAATTAAATAATCATTAATATTTAAATCCTCAAGATAGCCAGTGAGTGAAATGGAAAATAACCTACTCTCCAAGATGAATCCCGGTCATCGACCCATCTATATTTGAAGCATTGGACTTTGCTTTTTAGGACTTATTGACATTCTGTCAACAAAATGATTAGGTATTTACCATGTGCCAATAACTATGCTAGGTGCCGGGGTGTCAGGATCAATAGGGAACGTAGACCCAACCCCCTCCCAGAGTTTGCATTCTTATGAAAAACACAGACATTAAACATACTAATTCAAATAATAAATTAAAAGATTACAACCACGGAAAGGACTATGCTGTGCTGTGGATTAAATGAATTGTGTCCCCCTAAGCCTATATATTAGAAGCTTAATTCCCACTGTAACTGTTGAGGGTGGGGTATCCTATTATGGTAATTGAAAGGTGGTGCCTTGAAGAGGTGATTAAGTTGATGGTTTAATGGTGGCCATGGGTGTGGTTCTGAGGACTTTAAAAGGAGAGCACATGAGAGTCTCTCTCTGCTCTGCCATTTTCTGCCATGTGACACCTCTGTTGCTGTAAAGCCAAAACCAAGACCCTTAGCAGATGTGTTCTCTGCACTATGGACTTTCCAGCCTCTGAAACTGTAAGCAATAATTTTTGTTTTCTTTTATAAATCACTCAGTTTCATGTATTTATGTTATATGCAACTGAAATAGACTAATACTGACCACAACAGAAAAGTTCAGGATGCCGTGTTAGCATGTAATGGGTAATGTAACCAGCAGTATAAATATTAACATCTACTCTCCAAAACAAACAAGTCCACCCTGATTTGTAGCCTTTGCTCAAATAGTCCCACTATGGCTGATTTCAAGCTATCCCTGTCACTGAAGGCAGAGTGGGACCAGATGCACAGTGCCAGACCATTCATTACATTCTATTTCCACTACATAGATGGCCTCATGAGCACAGATGTAGAATATAATAATTAGAACATGATGAGTTCTGAGCATTTATTACATTTGTTTTCATTACTTAATTGTAAATGTATACAATTTAATTTCTTACAATGGCTGTGTTTAACAACAAGCTTGCAAAATTCTACCTTTCCCAAGATTGGAAGAACTTGTAAACTTTCACCTCTCCCAAGCTTGGAACAAATTGGGAGCAGAGGGTTAGGGGAGGCTTTCCTGAGGATGTGACACTTAAAACGAAGGATGAATTGGAATTGGCTAAAGACAGAAGAGGGGAGAACCACCATTCCAAGCAGGGCAAGAGCAGGAGAGGATTAAAGACAGCCTGGCATACTTGAGAAACTGACAGCAAAGAAAGTGAGGGAAAATGTGGGGAAATGAGGTCAAAAAGAAACATACAGACAAATCATGTAAAGCTCTGCAGTCTATGGAAAAGATTCTGGAGTCTATCTTAAATGCAATGAAGGTTTTAAGCAGGGGAGTCATGATCAGATTTAGGTACTTAAAATATCATTCTGCTCTGTGCATAGAATAAAGGACTCAAAAATGATAGTAACACCAAAAGCACAAGCAACAAAAGAAAAAATAGACAAATTGGATTTCATCAAAGTGAAAAACTTTCATGCATGAAAGGATACTACCAAGAGAGTGAAAAGATGACCCACAGAATAAAGAAAATTTCCACAAACCGTGTATTTAATAAAGATCTAGTATCCAGAATATATAAAGAACTCTTACTACTCAACAATAACAAAAAACAATCTAATTTAAAAATGATGAAAAGGACTTGAATAGATGTTTCTCCAAAGAAAAAATGTACGCAATGTATACAAATGGCCAACAAAGCACATGAAAAGATGCTCAACGTCATTAGTCGCTAGGGAAATATAAATCAAAACCATAGTGAGACACACACTTCATGCTCACTAGGGTGGCTATAATTAAGCAAAAACAAAACAGAAAATAATAAGTGTAGTGAGGATGTTGGAAATTGGAGCCGTTACCCATTGCTGATGGGAAGGGAAAACTATGCAGCCACAGTCGAAAATTGTTGGTTATTTCCCAGTAAATTAAAAACAGATTACCACACGGCCCAGCAATTCCACTCCTAGGTATTTATGCCCCCAAATTGAAAACAGGTGGTCAAACAAAAACTTGTACACAAATGCTCATAGCAGCACTGTTCACTACAGCTGAAATGTGGAAACAACCCAGTGTCTCTCAACCGATGAATGCATAAACAAAATGTGGCCTATCCATACAATGGAATATTATTTGGCCATGAAAAAAAATGAAATACTGACACATACTACAAATTGGTGAACCTTGAAAACATTAAGCTGAATGAAAGAGGCAGACACAAAAGGCCACATATTGTATAATTTCATTTATATGAAATATCCAGAATGGGCAAATTCATAGAGAAGGGAGGCAAATTAGTGGGTGCCTGGAACTGGGGGGAGGGAGGAATAGAAAGTATTGCTTAATGGCTATGGGATTTTCTTTTGGGGTGGTGAAAATATTCTAGAACTACATAGTGGTGGTGTTTGTACAACATTGTGAATGTACTAAATGTCACCAGATTATATTTTTATATGGTTAAAATGCTAAATTTTATACTATGTGTATTTTACCATATGAAAAAAGTGAAGCACGAGGAGCCTGTTACGAGATGCTCGACTGGCAGAATTGCAGGAACTTGGGAGTGAGGGGCGTGGGTGAAGAACATCTTCCGAGTTTCTGATGATAGCAACATATGGGTTGTGATGCCATTTACCAAAATAGGAAATTCCTAAAGGTAGGAATGGAAAGACCCTGAGTTCCCTTTTGGGCATGTAACTGAGATGCCTGAGAAACATCTTAGCAGAATTTCAGGAAGGCAGGTGGCTACGTGGTGTGTCTTCCTCATGCTTGTTACCTCACATCCCCAGGTGGCTGCTGCACCTCCAGCCTTCCTGTCCCTCTGCCAGAAAAGAAGAAGGTGTAGGAGAGGGGGGCAGGAGGGCAAAAGCTCCCCCAGAAGCCCTTAGGATATGTTTCATTGGTCAGATGAGTGTCACATGGCCACCCTCTGCTGCAAGGGAATGTGGGGGAGTAATTTTGCCAAGTGCTATCAGAGATAAACAAAGCCAGGCACTAAAGTGGTAAGGACAGGTTTTAACCAGTAACATACTATTGCAATAGAAATGAGGGTCCACTGTAAACCAAACTCAACTCCAGTTTGTATAGAGATGACTGGTGTTTTAAATGGAGAATTAGGGAGTAGGGAGGATGGTGAGTGGTGGCTCAATAGAGTGAGGGTGAAAAATTGCAAAGACTGGTCAGTGTAAATGCTGATTAGGACAACCGTGTCTGTGTTTGAGAAATGCCCTCACCTGTCCAATGCCAAAGGATGGACATGGAGACAGGAGGTACAGCGAAGTGAGACTTTAATTACAGCCTTATAAGGTTCAGGTTTCTGAAGGGCAGGCACATGGAAAAGTGCTGTAGCAAGCAATTTACTCCCTAGTGCGCAAGTCCCTCCCCCCACTTCCTCATTGGCTGAGTACTATGGGGTGCACAATCTTCCCTAATGATGGCTAAAATTTATTACCCCCCTGCAAGGAATTCCTTTGTCTGGGGGCTCAGAACAAGTCCACAAAAAAGGCCCACCTAAGCCCCATGAAAGGAGAAACACCAGGGAATGAAGAAAACAATGGGGGCTAGTAACTAATTTCCATCTGAAGGAGAGCGCTGTCTGTTCAGAGACCCTCTGGGAATGGGCTGGGCCTGAATCAGTTAAAACACCCTCAGATAAGTCATTTCTGAAAATGAATCACTTAGATTGTTTCTTATAGTTTACGAGCCGGCAATTATCGAAGTTAGGATTCTATACTCCCACAGAGACTGGGAAACTGAGGCCCAATCCTTCCCAATGATTACACTTTATTTATTTATTTATTTAGTGACCAGTAAGGGGATCACAACCCTTGCCTTAGTGTCGCCCCCACTGCACTCAGCCAGTGAGTGCACCGGCCATCCCTATATAGGATCCGAACCCACGGCCCCGGTGCTCCCGGCGCCACTGCGCTCCCAGCACCGCACTCTCCCGAGTGAGCCACGGGGTCGGCCCCAATGATTATACTTTAAAGGAATGGCTTTCAGGTGCTTGAGAAAGACATTCCTGATGTTGTAGGGGATATGTGGGGTCTTCAAAGAGTTCATGGAAAGATTTGCGTTATCTTACAGCTCCATTTTCTATGAACTTTTTGAAGTATGCATTTACATATACATCTCAAAGGGACAGAAGAAGGATTCACAATTGTAAGCCCATTTTAATAAATGCTTTAAGAAGGGCGGTCATAGCCTATCATCAGGGTTGGCTAGAACAGTGACTCCTCTTGGCGACCTTGAGCTTCCTTGGGCAGGCACTTTAAGAGGGGCTAGGATGCGGCCTGAGCTGTTAAAAACATGTTTTTCATGTCTTTTAGTATGGGGGAAGGAGGGAGGGAGGATAGAAATCATTTGTGTTGAGAGTCTGTAGTTTTTATAGGCTGTTAAATAAAAATTATAGGAGGCCATTGTCTTGGACTATGTTCCTGTACTAGGCCCCAAAATACCAGACTAAAAATCAAAATGGAATCACCCCTGCTAAGTTCTAGAGCACTTAGGTTGTAGTCTGACCTGAGAAGTCACGAGAAGAAGATAATGGCCAATTTCCCAAATAGGCCAGTTTAAATCTTCAATAGGTATGATAATGAAGTTCCCTCTGCTTTATTTCTTACACGAAAGAGGTAGCCTGAAGTAACCTGCTGTTAACTAGTCAGTCATTTTTCCATTGTTCTGTTTTCCTGTCCCCACCTTACAAAGAAAGAAGGTTGAAATGGCCAGTCTACTTTTCCTTCTTTGTTTGGCTTTCTTCAGCCTCTTCTGTCTATAAAACCAACCTCCTCTGCTCGGCTCATTGGAACACTTCTTCGGTTTTGTGGAATGACGTGTTGCCCAATTCTAGAATTGCAATAAAGCCTATAGAGAGCCTTAAACTTGCTGTAATTTTGTCCTTTGACCAGGCCAGGGTTGAGGCACAGGGGAGAAGAGGGCTCAGTGGAGCCTGGCTGGACCTTTGTCAGCACGTTGCCACTCATAAACAAAATTGTGATTCTGCTTGAGGAGGAGGAAGCTGAAATGGATATTGATAGCAAATGTCAGTCTCCCATGCCATGTAATTAAAGAATGATTCCAGCAGAATGTGGACAAGAAACCTTGAAAATAATGTCAGGTAGAGATTCAATATCCTCTTAGTGTGTCCTCGAGGCTGAGTGATTTCAATTTCTTTCATCTCTCCTCGTAGTTCACTCATATTTTTCAAAAATGTCATCATTTCAGTAACTTTTCCAGAAGTTGCTTTGAGTTTAGATTTGGAATCACTCTTCTTGGAAAGAAAGAAGAGTAGAAATCAGCCTCCCCCAGCTGGAAGGTTCTATAAAGTATGTGTGTTGATGCTAAACTTTATCAAAGCAAAGTAAAATAACCACACAGATGACAGTGTAGGGGCCAAGGGAAGACATCACCTTCAACCTCCTGACTGTCCTCTGAAAAATCATCTGATAAGTACAGATTAATATGAAGAAACGGCATAACAAATTTTATTATATTGTAGTTTTATGTGACACAGGAGCCTTCAGAATGAAGACTCAAAGATACAGGGAAAACTGTCTGTATTTATGCTTAGATTCAACGAAGCAGGCACAGCTGTATATCAATGTGATTAGACAAGGAAAGTATGATCTAATGGCAACCCAGCAGGCTTGTCTGTTCAGATTCTTCTTGGTCTCTGAAAGAAAGTGAGCTGAATTGCCGGGTACCAGTCAAGCTTTATTAAATGAAAAGAATCTGCCAGAGTGCACTCAAAATGGAGAGCAGCAGTTGGCATCGGGGTGAGAGAGCTTATATAGGCTGTAAGGAAGGCACATAATCAGGGAGGGGGTTGGTGCTGGAGTGGAAGATAAGGCTGGCTGATGCAATCAGGTGGAAGGTTCACCCATGCACAAGTAGAAGAGTTTCTATTTCTCAGAAATCACAAACTTTCTCATAAGGGAAAGGCTGGTGGCCATTTTGTGCTCAATGTGTATAAAATGGCACCGGTCACGTCCAAGATGGCACTGGTCATGTCCAAGATCCATCAGTCTCTAGCATTCATTCCTCCAGGGTATGGGGTGGGACTTTTTCTGGAATTAGGGGTCTTATGACCTATAATCAGACAAGGTAGGTCAGAGAATTTCTTTGTGGCCAGCTCCAGGACAGAAAGGCAAGGAGGAAGATTGGAGTATATCTATGATCTGTCTTGAGGGAGAGGAATTCTAGTTTCTATGGCTTACCTCAGGGGAGAATGAGGTTAAGAGACAGGAGAGCAGGAGAGGTCATAGAAAAACTTTGCTTTTGAGGCTGCTTCTCAGGCCTTCATTTTGGGGTATCACTTCCTGGGCCCCAACAACAGCTATGTTCTGACAAAGATTCTTTGCTTTGCCAAACTTGTGTCAGGCTTCAGAACCTTCTCATTAGACTATCTGTGCACTTCCTTGTAAAATCCAGTTTTAGCAAAGAACCCCTTCACCTTTGATATCTGATCACCTTTGATATCTGATCACCTTTGATATCTGATCACCTTTGATACCTGATCACCTTTGATATCTGATCACCTTTGATATCTGATCAGGCTCCTCACCCTCTACCATCCCCAATGTGATGTCTGATCACCCTGGTCTGTCCTCAGCAAGAACCCTGTTAGGTCGGTTAGCCAGAGCCCCCGTACTCCTGAAGTTTCCTCTTAGTAATTTTCCATTCGCTGATCCCCACCTGGCCCTTGGCTCTAAATTCCCACTTGTCCACGAAGTATTCAGAGTTGAGCCCAATCTCTGTCCCTGCCGGCAAGATGCCGTTACAGTGGTCCCCATACCCATTATAAAGATTCTGAATAAAGTCTTCCTCACCATGCTTTATTAGACAAGTATCATTGAATAATTTTTCCTTTTATAGTACCTAACTTTTGTTTGACACATAGGATATTAATGGCATGTGGAACCAGGAAGGTTTCAGTTGCCTGTGACTTGGTGATATTATTAACTGTCTTATTCTATCTTGGCTAGAATTTTCATTGTCTGGCCTTTGCTCAAAGATGGGAATATTTAAGGAATAAAACAGCCTTTCAGCTCTTCATGAGTAAGCCTACCTAAAATAAATTTAGTTTTCAGTTATAAAAAAAGACATATCACTTTAAAAATGTCAACTAACACAAAATGACTGAATTTTGCACTTCAACTTGAACATGTGAATACCCTAGGAAAAATCAGGATTGCTATCCCAGGCATGCACACACAGAGGAGTACTCAACAGAGGCAGATGTCAAGTTAGTCATACATTTGAGAATTATTTAGGGCAAATAGTGTCATTTTCCTTTACTTGCCTCAAGAGACCTCTTTGTTGGCTTTGTTACTCTAAAAGAAAATATCCCCTTTTTCCTCTGCAACCCAAGGCTCTGGTGCCTCATTTATAAAACAACAGTTCCTCTAGGTAATTCCACTTGTAAACATTAAATTAATTCCATTTTCCATTTTTTTCTCTTTGCTGTTTTAAGAACGTAAAATTTAGAAATTAAAAATTGAAAAAGGCAGCCTGTAGTAGGACACATTGGAGAGAGCCCAGCTTTGGGAATCAGGACGCTGTGGTTTTCGTGCTGCGGTTCTTGTCCTGCGTCTCTAACAGATCTGCTAAGTCCAGGCAAGTCCCCCTGGTTTACTGGATTTCTGTTTCCTCATCTTTAAAAACAAAAAAGAGTGGGGCCGCAGGAGAGGTTTTAAATGGCTGATCCCCAAGTTCCCTTCAAGCTTTGATATTCTGCGATTTTTATTATGTAAGCCAAGGTGTTGGGTAGAGGTAGCAGTAAGTTATGCTTCTAGCTGCAAGTAATAGGAAAACTGACAGTGTGGCTTAATTATTCAGAATTTTTTTTATAATCAAAAGATTTGGAGATAGCTAATCCATTGGTTAAGTGGCTCAACAATGTCAGGAATAGCATCTTTCTTTAAAAAATAGCTTTAAAGAGGTATATTTGATATAGCATAAACTCTGCATAATTAATGAGGACAATCTGATACATTTTGACATTTATATATACCCATGAAACCAGCACAACGATCAAGACAGTGAACCTGGCCATCACTCCCCAAAGTTTCCTCACTCCTTTTTATAATCCCCCCCTTCTGTCTCTCTGCCCATACACCTTAGGGAACCACTGATCTGCTTTTGTCACTATAGATTAAATTGCATTTTCTAGAATTTTATATAAACAGAATAAACGGCATGTACTTTTTTCTGTCTGGCTTCTTTCACTTAGCATAATTATTTTGAGATTCATCCATGTTGTAATGTGTTTCAGTAGTTTATTATTTTTGATTACCCAGTAGTATTACATTTTTTGGATATATAACCGTTTGTTTACCCATTCACTTATTGAAGGGCATTTGGATTGTCTCCAGTTTTTGACTATTACAAATAAAGCTGCTCTAAACATTTGTATAAGTGTCTGTGTATGGATATATATTTCCTTTTCTCTTGGGCAAATATCTAGGATGGTTGGATCATGTGATAAAAAGATGTTTAATTTTTTTCTTTAAAGAAAATCACCAAACTTTTAAAAATATGGCTCACCATTTTACATTCCCACCAGCAGTATATGAGAGTTCCAGTTCTTCTATATCCTTGCCAACACTTGGTATGGTCTTTTATTATTATTATTATTTTAGCCATTCTAAAACGTATATAATTTATCTCACTGTGGTGTTAATTTGCATTTCCCTAATGATTTTGAGCCTCTCTTTTTGTGCTTATTTCAGTATATTTACTTGGTGAAGTTACTGTCCAAAATTTTGCCCAATTTTTATTGGGTTGTTTGTTTTCCTATTATCAAGTTTTGAGAGTTATGCATTCTTTTTATCATATATATTATATGTACATATTATCTCCCAGAATGTGGCTTGTCCATTCATTCTCTTACCTGTGCCTTTCAACAATCAGAAGTTTTTAATTTTGGTAAAATTCAATTTATCAATTATTTCTTTTATGCAACATGGTTTTAGTATTGTATCTAAGAAATCTTTGTGACCCAAAGTCGCATAGGTTTTCTACATTTTCTTCTAGAAGTTTTATAGTTTTAGATTTTACATTTGTCTATCATCCATTTTGAATTAGATTTTGTAGATAGTGTGAGGCACAAATCAGACTTCACTTTTACTCCCCACATGAGTATTCAATTGTTCCAGCATCATTTGTTGAAAAAACTCTCCTTTTCCACTGAATTGAAATTGCAAGAAAAATCAGTTGTCAGTGAACATGTGGGTTTATTTCTGGTCTCTCTGTTCTGTTCCTCTGATCTATTTGTCTAGCTTTGCTTTGATAATCTGTCTTGATTATCACAGCTTTAAAATAAGTCTTAAAACCAGGTAATATAAGTCCTACAATTTTTTTTTCAAAGATGTTTAGTTATGCTTGGTACTTTGCATTACAATATAAATTTTAGAATCAGTTGATCAATTTCTCCAAAAAAGCCTCCTGGGATTCTGGTTGAGATTGCATCGAATCTATAGACTGAGGAAGAACGGCGGTGAAACAATATTGAGTCTTCAGATCCATGAACACAATTTACCTGTCCACTTACATATGTTTAAAAATTTTTTCCCTCATTAATATTTTTAGTATACAGATATTGAACATTTTTATTAGATTTATCCCTATTTTATATATTTTATGCAATTGTAATTGGTATTGCTTTTTAAACATGTCAGTGTCTGATTGTTCCTTGCAAGTGTAGAGAAATACGATTAATTTTTATATGCGGTGTATATAACCAACAGCCTTGCTGAACTCTCTTATTCATTGTAGTAGCTTTTTTGCAGATCCCCCTGGATTTTCTACATATTATGTTGTCTATGAACAGACAGTTTTTTTCTTCTCACCAATTTGGGTGATTTTTCTTTCTTTTTCTTGCTTGTTTATACTGGCTAGAACCTCAAGGACAATATTAAATAGAAGTGTTGAGAACAGTCATCCTTGTCTTGTTCTTGATCTTAGGAGGAATGCATTCAGTCTTGCATCATCAGAAATGATGTTAGCTGTATATTTTTATAAATGCCTTTTATCAGATTATGGAAGATTCCTTCTATTCCTATTTGCTGAGAGTTTATGTCAGGAATCATGCTGAATTTTGTTCAGTGCTTTTTCTACATCTATTAAGATGATCACATGGAGTTGTTTTGTTTTGTTTTTAGTTTATTTATATGGAGAATTACATTGATAGATTTTTCAAATGTTAAACCAACCTTGTATTATCTGTTTAGAATTTTTGCATCTATATGTAGAACATTTGGCTGTACTTTTCTTTTCTTGTAGTATCATTGACTGATTTTAGTCTCAGAGTAATTGTGGCCTCATAAAATGAGTTGGGAAGGATTTTCCCCATGTTCACTTTTTAAGAAGAAGATCGTGCAGAGTTAGTAGTATTTTTTCCTTAAATGTTTGGTAAAATTTATGAGTAAGCCTTCTGAAGCTTGAGTTTTATTTATGGGAACATGTTTACTACAGATGTAATTTCTTTAGTAAGTATAGAGCTTGTCAGATTGTCTATGTCTTTTTGAGTGAGCTTTGGCAATTTGTGTCATTCAGGAATTTTTTCATTTCATCTAAGCTGTTAAATTTATTGGCATAAAATTTTTCATAATATTCCATTATTATTCTTTTAATATTTGTAGAGTCTGTAGTGATGACACTTTTATCATTCCATGTATTGGTAACTTGTGTCTTTTTTCTTTTTTTCCTAAGCTTTATCAATTATAGCGATCTTTTCAAAGAACTGGCTTTCGGTTTCATTGATCTTCTCTCTTTTTTTTCTTTCTGTTTTCTATTTTATTGATTTCTGCTCTTTTATTATTTCTTCTTTTCCTTACTTTGGGTTTCATTGCCTGTTTTTCAGAGTTGTTTTTTTTTTTTTTCCATGAAAGCTGAGGCCACTGACTTGAGACAACTTACTTTAAGATCTTTCTTTGCTAATATAGATGTTTAATGCTATGACTTTTCCCTTGAATATTGTTTGTGTCATTTCATACAATTTAATGTTGTTTTATGTCTTTTTTTCTTTCCTAGTTCAAAGTACTTTCTAATTTTCTAACTGGGGCTTAGGGTCTAATGATCACAGCATGGCTGCTTATAACCAAGCATTCTATTTATGTTTAATGCAAGATTTAACACCAGCCACTCTTGTCCATTTCATTAAAAATGCCAAAATTTTTAACAAAAAAATCCCCCAAAGTAACCCATCATGAGGTTCCTTGGTCATCCTTATCTGCAAGAGAGTCCGAGAAAACAGGAAACGGTGTGGTCATGATTGGCTTATGTTGCAATGTGATTTATCACCAGGCATATTGCCGTCCCAAAAGAACTGGAGAAGGACGGAGAGGGGACTATTGCATATTACGTAGATAACTAACAGGGTCTGCCACTGAGGCAACCGACAGTGTCCTCCTCAAAAAGTGAGATTGGTTTATCTGTCATTGGCTGCTTTCCAACCTTTTTATATCTGATAACAGTTCTGGTGTCCTGAGGGCAAGTGAAAACATTCTAGTGCCCTCTGAGGTTTACTTCTCACATGCAGGGAGGTCTTTGAAGCTCTAAAATATCAAACCAAAGAGAAATCATCAATTAACCAATTGTTTAAGCCTCTGTATTGAGATTTTCTGTTATTCACATCTAACTGAAGTTAAAACAGCAAGTGGACGTACCACCCACGTAAGATTTACTTCACTAACTTAAAGGTCACTCAGTAGATTTCTTAAAGCATGTCTAAGGATTTGTTGTTTTATTTATTCTCTGATTTACCCACAGGTGATTGGAGAGAATAAAAATCCAGTTAGTTCTCAGCATTATTCCCAGCAGTCATGGCATGAGAGTGTGAAGTTTCAGGCAGTTTGATGAAGACATTCACAAGGCTGCAACCCTGACTTCTAGACCGAGGAGGCATATTTCTGTGCAAATGGTTTCAGGTTTGAGACTCCACCGTAGGTGTTAACTTTACAGAAGAGGGAAAAGCAACTATTTTTACACCAACATTTTAAATCCTAAGATTAACTTTAGAGGTGTCAGGAAAAAGGGAAAGTAGTTTTTTATCTTTACTTAGTAAAGACAAACGACCTACTTCTCGATTTAGTCAAGTAAAGATACATCAAGTAAAGAGAGTCAAATATTCTGTCTTCCCTGGTGTGACATTATGATATTTATATACTGGTTTTCATCCACAGTTCCTGGCTCATGCTACTCTCTGACCTTCTCCTGCCTTCCTTTCACCTGCTCTTTTTTCTCCCCAAAGCAGGAAATTCTCTGACTTACCTTATCTGATTGTAGGTCATGAGACCCCCATTCCAGAAGTGGTTCCACTCCACACCCAGGAGGAAGGAATGCTGCACAGAGCAGCCCAGAAGAACCGGAACCAACAGGCTTGCTGGCTTTTCCCCACCCAGTCTGTTAGTTTCAAATCATACTCTTTTTGTCCAATCACATTTCCATATGGTTGTTCATGCTTCAATCATGCCTGAGTAATGAAGCTTCCATAAAAACTCAAGAGTACAGGGTTTGGAGAGCTTCAGGATAGCTGACCATGTGGAGGTTCCTGGAGGGTGTCTGCCTGGGGAGGGCATGGAAGTTTCACGCCCCTTCTGCCATACCTTGCCCTATGCGTCTCTTCATCTGTATCCTTTGTATACCCAGTCGGTCAGAAGCACAGATAAAACAAACTGGGGCTTGTGATCATCTCCAGGTAGATAGTGTTGGAACTGAATTGAACTGGACGACACCCAGCTGGCGTCTGCTGCAGAACTGATTGCTTGCTTAGTGTGTGGAGAGAACCCCCCACACATCTGGTGTCAGAAGCGTGTTGTGAGAGTATAATGGGAGAAAACAGAGCTGAGAGTGTTCTTTTTCCACTCACCTGGATACTTAAACTATTATTTCTCTATGGGGCTTTAAATTTTTATTTTATGAAACAAATGGATATGTTCTCACAAGAATTTCCTGCTTAGGCAAGTGTGGCTTGAGAAAGATTCTTGGGTCTGTAGTGTCCTAAGGTTTGGGTGGTTAAAGGGTCTGAGTATGGTTTGACTATGGGAGAGAATTAGAATAGAGAGATCTAGCTTGGGAGACAGTACCTGGCTGGAGGAGAGGAAGGATGAGATCAGAGGAGAATTGGCAGGCACTCCATTGAAAATGTCTTCTTATATTAGTAAGGATAGGTTAAATTATGCTGTAATAACACACAATGAAACAATCTCAGAGGCTTACCACAATGAAAGCTTATTTCTCTCTTATGCAGTGTCCTTCGAGGGTCATGGCAGCTCTCTAGGGCAGTTGTCCTCTGTGTGGTGACTGAGTTACTCAAGGCTGCATCAATCTTTTGGGCCTTCCATCTCGGCATAAGGCCTTTTCCATGATTGCCTTTGTGGGGGAAGAAAGAGCCCAGGAAATCACACCATCTCAGCCTGGAAATGATGTGTATCATTACATTGGCCATCATGATTAGTCATAACTGCAAATGGACTGAGAAGTGCAATTCTCCATGTGCCTAAAATAGGAGAAGAACCAGATATTGGTGAATATAGTGATATAAAACATACTACTCTAATTCACAAACCTTCTTTGAGGGAAGAATTCCGTGCCAGGTTGTCCCCAGGTTCAGAATTTTTTTCCAGAATGGGTTCAGGGGCCACCTTATGGTTGGAAGAGGCACTTACTTTTAAGCTGCATTTACATAGCACGAAACGTTTATATAAACTGAATGTTTATTTCAGGCAGCTTTGGAGGATGCTGATGAAGGCTACGTATGAGTGAGCAAAATCCTCCAATCCCACCTCTCTCCCCTTCCCTGCCTTGGCACTTACAGTCTTTTTAAATGCTGCAAGTGTGATACAGTGAGAACATGCACATTTGGTATCACCTGAAGTCCCAATGGGCAGCTACCAATGAGCTACCAGTGGCAGGGAGGCCTGAGGAAGCAGCAGCAGGCATCCATGAAACACCGGCTCCCCACAACCTGGCTTCTCAGTCTGCACTGGTGTCTTGTTCCAACTCTGTTTCCTATAAACATCAGCAACGTCCATACCTTACATTATAGTAATGTGTCTTCTCAGAAAAGGCAACCGGAAAAGCAAAATCAATAAATTAGATTATTGCTGCAACTCTTGGAGCTCATCTCCTATTAGGAGAGAGACTGTGCATTTGTGTATGAAGGAGCAGGAGAGTGAAGAGCGAGTATGCACGCAGTGTTCTTAGTGGGCACATGACTGCTAAGCACTCAACCCAATCAATGCACTGGGGGAGGGGCAGACAGGAAGTTGTGTGGTCAAATGATTCACATCCCCTCCACACTCTTATCAGCCTAGGGAATCAGAAATCAAATTATACAAGGGCCAGGGACAGTGAGTTTTATCATCTGAAACACCCATGTTGGCCTTTCAGGTATCATTGACAACCATCCATTTTCCAATCTGCCAGACATGGTGCCAGACCCTGGCAGTGTGCTTTGTGTCTTCTCAAGGCTCAGTCTGCCTTGCACACCAAACTGTGATATTTTACAGGTCTGCCTAATGGAAACTCACAGCAAATAAATTTGTCTTTAGTGTTCCCTATGCTAGTCCCCAGATAAGCAGATCTTCCCCGCCCTTCTCTGTTAACTCACCCAGGACAGCTTTCTCTGGTTGTGATGCCTGGTCTTAATAATTCCTCTTTAAGTGATTCTGTCTTAGTTTCATTCTCTTAGTTGATTCTCTGTTATTCTGAAAACTACACCTTCACCTTGGGAGAAGGTGAATGGGCCTGGACAGTAGCAGCTGGAGCACAAAGAGCAGTGGACAGAGACCAGATCATTCAGAACTTTGCCAGCTGAGAAAGGCTTTAGAAGACATTGGGAGTTTGAAGCAGGGTTTTTCTGATGTGGGCCTATCTCTGGCCTATAGTTGCCTTCCATTTATAGTGTGATATCCTAAACACTATGAATGGAAATTATGGGAGGCCACTGTTCTGGACTGAGCTCCAGCAGTAGGCCCCAAGAGACCAGCCCAAACCAAAATGCAGTCACTCAACTAAATGCCACACAATCAAACTGAAACTTTATGAAAAAAAGGAGATCTCCAAACAGACCAGTTCTTCCTGAAAACAGATTTCAGTCTAAAATCCCCTCTCCTTTAACCCTTACCAAAAAAGTAAACTGAAGTAACCTGATGTTAACCAATCAGCTTTTTTTCTTATTGTTCTGTGTCCTTGTTCCCACTTTACAAAACCTGCTGTTCTGCTATCATCCAATGGGAGACCTCATTCTATTTTGTGGAAAGGAGGCTGTCCAGTTCATGAAATGGGAATGAAAGCCAATTAGATCCATCACTAAATTTGTTGTAATTTGGGGTTTTTTCTTTCTTTTTTTATTTAAAGATGACCAGTAAGAGGATCCTAACCCTTGACTTGGTGTTGTCAGCACCACGCTCTCAGAAGTGAGTGAACTGGCCATCCCTATATAGGGATCTGAACCCTCGGCTTTGATGTTATCAGCACCACACTCTCCCAAGTGAGCCATAGGCCGGCCCTTGTAATTTTGTTTTTTGACACTAGTTTTTTCATGTAAGATAATAACATAAAGTTTCCTTTTAAAGTAGATTATCTAAGGAAACAGAGTAAGACCTTATTAAAAATCTTAAGTAAATAATACAGATACAGCTAAAACCATAAAGGTAGAAGTAACATTCCTCAGGCAGAGCAAAATGGAGCAATCTATTCAGGTCCCAAACTGCTTGGGAGATCAGATGGCCAGTCCTTTGCAAGGATTTGAGATGGAAGTGGTCTACAGAAAAAGGCAGAATAGCACTGCCCAGTGGTGTCCTAAAAGACCTGACGTCTCAATGGACAGTTAGCACAGAATTCTCCTCATCTCCTGGGTTACTTGATGGCCAGGAAACATCAAGACTTCGTGGTGTCTTCCACGCACCATTCAGAATGCTGGCCATTGCCTCCTTGTGACATTGCACTTTAATTTTCCTTTTAAGTTGCCTTATCTTAAACGTATTTCCCCACAACAAAACATTAAGGGGTAGGGATAAGGGGACTCGGTGCAATTTCTCCTAAGTGTCATACCCTGTTAAGAATGGCCACACGATTACAGAAACATAATTCTGACAATTAAGTATCCTCTGACACACAAATAAAATGACAAGAATTACCTTTTTAAAATGCAAAGTTTTGTTGATCTCTAAGGTCTGTTTAAGAATCTATATTTGTGAAAATATTTGCATATCTAAAATCAGATACAGTCTTACAACTGGTGTTAAAAAAAAAACCTCACAATGATATACAGAAATGTAATTTTTTATGTGCCTTGAAATTAAACTGGATAAATGAGATAAAACTCTCAATCTCATTGTTAAAATGAGTCATAGCATTTGCTGTTCCTATTAGGTATGTAATAGAAAAGTGCTAATAATTCTTTTCTGATCTGACCACTTCCTTCCAAGTATTTATATGGGTAAGAACATCTTATAAGAGATGTCAATACAACATTAGTACCAAGGTAGCAAATTATCAAGTAAGGCAACTGTCTCAGTCTGTTCCTGCTACTATAACAAAACACCATACATTGGGTAATTCATAAACAACAGAACTTTATTTCTTATAGTTCTGGAGGCTGGGAAGTCCAAGATCAAGGCACCAGTGTCTGGTGAGGGCTGCTCTCTGCTCCAAAGATGGCGCCCTGTTGCTGCATCCTTACATGCTGGAAGGGCAAAAGAGGCAAACAGACTCCCTCAAGCCCTTTTATGTGGGCACTAATCCCATTCATGAGGCAGAGCCCTCATGTCCTAATCACCTCCCAAAGGCCCCACTCCTAATGTCATCACCTTGGTGGCTAGGTTCCAACATATGAATTTTAGAGAAATACAACCATTCAGATCATAGCAACAACCAATCAGATTTCTTTTGGAAATTATTTTTCATAGGACATGGCAAATATTTCTGGAATCTTCAGAGTCTTGCAAGTTTCTTCTATTCAAATCATACCTCCAAGAACAGATTGATTACAAGTAAACAGCTTCATACAAGTCTCCATGTTGCACCGGAGAGCAAGACAAATGTTGTTGTGAGGGTTCACATTCTAACATCTTCTCAATATGATTCTGTTTACTGTTCTACGACACAGATGATCTTCTCCCACCAAAGCTTCAGGGAAGAGAGTCAGCTTCATTCTTTCCTGAGCCTCATTTTGTTCATTAGGAAGACTTGCATTTTTAAAGCCATGTTCTAGAATTTCATTAGTTAGCTTTCAAAACAAGAGTCAGGTCTGTAGAGCCTAATTTTATTGGCAAAAATGGAGACAGGGATGAAAATTTTACTCAAATACGATTAAATAGGACCGCATGGTATTCATTAACCATTCATAGAACCAGTAATAAATGTGCAAAAGACTCCAAAAGTATAAGGACTGGTTAAATAAATCAGGGAGTCAGTATGATGTGAAACAAAAAGTAATTCAAAAGAATCTTTAGACCAACTGAACGTGAAAAAGATTTAAACTCAAATATTGATTATGGTATACCAAAGAAAAAAGTAGTGAATGAGTATATGTATTATATACTATTAATTAAGATTTACCAAGAAAAAAAGGTAATTCTAAGAATCAGTCAAGTTTGGGAATTATTTCTATATACCAATATGTGCAGTATTAGATAAGCAGGTTCTTACCGATTTATTGGTTATCAAATTCTGTACATATCGGTAAGACTTGGTGTAGACATTATTGCTACTTTGATTTACTTGTGTACATCGTTTCTCGAAATAAATAGTCTGCATTTTAGCCGCAAACCTTGAAGACCAGAGTGGGACACCAGTGACGGGTGTTTCTTTGTTGAAAGGTTGGTGACATGGACTGTGACTGCTTGACAATATTTATTCTTCACCCAATTACACTTAACAAGAACATAAAGCTATGACTCATAACCATTATCACCACCTCTGCAGAGCTGCTGAATCCCCACCTGAGTCATGAGTGTTGTCACTTATTACAGTTCTCCATGAATCAGAGCAAATGTCCCTGAACTTCTTTCTGCTGAGGTTTTTGTATGCTGGAGTCATCGTTCCCTTTCTCCAATGTTCAAACCCTTTGAGCCCATCCTACACAGACATCCACAGACCATGAACTTCAAACCTAAAAAGTTCAAGGTCTCAGAGGAAGTTCAAGATTTCAGGAAAGCTAAAATAAGAAAAACATGCACAAACTAAAGAGAGTGGGTGTAAGTTAAAAGGGATAAACATACACCCCCAGTCTGAGCTCTCAGGTTGAGAGCAAATGTCCCCAGAGATGTCTGGCACACTGTAGGCTGTCAGTGCAGGCTGGTTGATCCCAGCTGAACTGAATGACCAGTTTCTTCAGCTAAACTCTTTAGATCTCCTGGGCACAGTGAACATTCTGGCAACTTCATTTCTCTATGTGAGTCCTCTGTCCTCATTCCTGGAGGACTATATTGTCTGTGGAAGAAGGGTAGGGTTCTGGAGGAGCCCAGCCCGCCAAGAGACAGTTTAATTAAAATCAATTCAACAATAGACTACAAAGGACATAAGGGAAATTTGGGGGGTGATGAAAATGTTTTAGGTCTTGATGTGATTATACAACCACATGAATTTTCAAAATTCATTGAGCTGTACACTTGAACAGAGTAAATTTTTAGTGAATGTAAATTATGCTTCAATAAAACTGATTTAATATAATACAGGAATTAAAAACTATTTGAATGCTTATAAGACTAAAAATACTTAAAAGGGATATAAAGATGATTAAGAGTGAAGCAAAAAATGGTAAAAAGATCACATTTTCTTTTAAACTCTATATAGTAATTACACACACACACACACACACACACACACACACACACACACACACACACATATTTTTTGAAGATGACCAGTAAGGGGATCTTAACCCTTGACTTGGTGTTGTCAGCATCACACTCTCCCAAGTGAGCCACAGGCCAGCCCTAACTTCAACATATTTTTAATGATTCATATAAATGTAAGAAAAGCGTGCTAATCTAGAAATTCACAATTTTTTCTGCCTATTTGTTTTCTTACCTTCTTCTTTATTGTCTGCCTTGCTCACTTAATTTTCACTCTGTTAGAAGAGGACCATGTTCATTTTCCACTGAAATATCTTGCATCACTTGTTATATTCACACACTACCTGAGGTAGTCCGAGTTCAATAATGATTGAATGGAACCATGTAAAACTGCAGCTTTTGTAGATAAAATCTAGTTAAATATTAAAATTCTCCTATGGTTCAGTCTAATATTTGTTGAAAGAATGAAGTTTCTCAGGTAAAACTTGAAGCACAAATAACAAATGTCTGGACTTAACCCCATAGGTATTGCCCTCTAGAGAAGTCATAGAAACAGCCTCAGTGCACTTGTGTTTTGGGCCACTACCAACATTACAAAACCTGCTTTTGAACATTTTGACTTGTTTCACCTAGAATTTTTATAGACTGGAAGAGACCTCCATGAATTCCTTTCTTGTTTATTACTACATCAGTGTCTCATATGACTAAAGTTTTATAAGTTTATCCCAACACAAATGTCACTGTCTCTAATAGTAACATTAGTCCACTTTCTCTCATTCTATCATGCCTGAAAATTGGAAAGCTGGCCACCTTTCTATACTTTCTATTGAATTTAGCAAGGCAATACTTAAAAGCTGCCATAAGTCAGGACTGTGGCAGGGACTGTCACATATATAAAGAAGAATAAGGCATAGTTTCTACTCTTTGGGAGCTCACAGTCCAATAGGAGAGGTAATATTTGACACAAATTAATTTTTCCAGGCAAAAGGAGGAAGAACATACAAGTTCCGCAAATGAGCATAAAGTGTTTAGAATATCCTTATGGGAGAAGATAATTAGATCCTTACATCACAGGCAATATAAAATGCTTATATATTAAAGATGTGTGTATATATGTTCATGTGCTTTAGGAGAAAATAGGGAAGAATGACTTCATAGTTTAAGGTCAGAGCAGGTCTTCCCAAGGAAATCACTACAAAATCCAAAAGCATAAAATGTAAAAAATTAACATAAAAATTTAGAATTTTTTAAATAATAGAAGACAAATGATAATCCTTTGACCCAGCAATTCCAATTCTAAGGACTCTAACCTACAAACACACTGAACAGATACAAAATGAAATATGTAAAAATTTATTCATTCCAGTATTGGTTATAATTATAAAATAATTGGAAACAACCCAAATATCCAGTATAAACTATGGTTCACCCACAAAATAGAGTACTATGCACCTGAAAAACAGAACAAAGATCCCCATGAACTAATATGGAGTGATCACTAGGTTATCAATAGCATATATTAGTAAAATTTTAAGTGAAAAAACTAAGATCAGAACATTTTTTATTGTATCTACATTTTATGTAAGAAAAGGAGGGAAAAGACTATACAGACATTTTTGCTTATATTTACGAAATGAAGCTCAGGAAAAGTGTTTTTATATAAGAGATAGGGAAGAAACAAGGTGGAAGGACAGAAGTGGAAATGAGACTTCTCTCTTTTTATCCTTCTGTATAGTTTTGCCTTTTGAATCTTGTAAAATAAGTGATCTATTTTTAAAATTTAATTATATAAAAAAGATAAACAATACTCTAGAGAAACTACATAAAGGATCAATAGCCATAATAAGTAAAAAGCCCATACAAATCAATAAGAAAGTTTACACTCTTAGAAAAATGACGAAAGAATACAAACAGGTAATTCACAGAAAAAAATGTGCAATAAACATAAATAATAATCTCATTCTCAGCAGAAACCAAAGAGAAAATTAAAACAAGGTATTTTTATTTACCTGATTATCTTAAATTTAGAAGATTGATAATATCAGTGAAGGGTAAGAGGATGAGGAAGCAGACATTTTTATACAATCGTTGGCATAGCACCTTATTGGAATATTTTCAAAATTCCAAATCTAGGAATTTCTGTCAAATTCACACTTACAGTGAACACCAAGAAATGTGCTATAATGATGTTTATTGCAGCAGTGATTGTAATAGCAAAAAAAAAAAATGGAAACAAATGTCCATTACATTATGATACAATTATACAATGAAACACTAGGCAGTCATTATAAGAATGAGGTGGCTTTATATGTACCAACATACAAAGATCTTTCAAATGTATTGTTAAATGTACAAAGCAAATTGAAGTAAATTACAGTCACATTGTTGTAAACCAAAGGATGGATAATTTTATTATATATTGATATAGATATAGATATAGACATATACATATATGGCAAAATCTAGAATAATATATGCTAAACATTAGTAACGGTTATTTCCAGAGGTATAGAACGTATATATCTATATAATATGAATTTTTTTACAACAAACTTGTATCTCTTTTATAACCATAAAAAGAAGTTTTGAAAACTTCATCTGGAAAGACAGGCTGAAGGTTTTACTAAACTGAATGGAGTTCATTTGCCTGTGCGCAATTGGAAAGCCAAACACCTAAGCGTGAGTCTTTGCAGCAGAGAAAAAGGTTTACTCATAAGGCAGCCAGATGAGAACACAGGAGATCCATATCTCAAATCCATCTTGTCCACAGCAGGAAAGGAGGTATATTAATGGGGAAGTAGTTAGGAGTGGTGCAAGGTGTGGGGATCGCGATTGATTAAAAGGTCTGAGGGAGTGCCCCAGCCATCTGCACAAGCACAAGCCTTCTTCATTCATGCGTCTGCATGTTCAGAAAATGGTAACATCAGCAGGATATGGCACCAGTCAGAAGTTTGCTCAGGCTCAACAGATAGGTCTGCGGGCTCAACAGATAGGTCTGCGGGCTCAACCAGCCTCGCCTGGTTTGTGTTGGGCCAAGGCAGCTCCTATGATCCTGGAAAACACCTTAGGCACACAACTGTGACTTCTGTGCCAGGAGTGTTATCTTAAAAAGGCAGATAGGAAGAAACAGAATGAGGAAGTAGTCATGGAATTTTACTGAAAGAATGAGTTATTTAAACAGGGAATACATTTTAACTGAAAAGCCGTGGTTATAAAGGAAACCTTAAAAGTCATCTAATCTGGTGATTTCCAAATGCTAATTTAGGAGCACCAGGGAAACTTTTTTTTTAAAGTACAGTTTCCTGGCCCTATGTTACAGAGATTCTGACTCAGAATTTCTGGAGTGAGGCCAATAAGCCTATTTTTTAAAACAATTTTCAGATGATTCTGATACCAAGCCAGACATTAGAACCATTGAATTTGACCTCTCACCCAATGCAGTAACTCTTGTCTACAAGCCTCGATGAGGATGCCTTCAGTGATAGGTGTTCAATAAACCCATGAGAACCTACCAGAGAGAAGATTCCATGTTTCATTGATGAAATGTAGGCAGTACTCCCTTGCCCGTAAGATCTAGGTAAGATTATTTCACATCGTAACAATTTCATAGCATATTAAGGTTCTGCTCCAGTCACACAGACTTCACATGTTTTCCCCAGAAGCTTTTCCCACAGATACTTCCAAGCTCAATCCTTTACCTCCTTCAGTTTCCTGCTCAAACATCATCTTCTCAGAAAGGCCTTGCCTTACCAACTCATCACTCGGTTGCTTTCCTTGGCTCTGCTTTTCCCCAGGACACTTATTGTCAGTTGACATATTGCATATTTATTGGTGTGTTAGTCTATTGTCTGTCTCCCAGACAGAATATGTGCCCCTTGAAAGCAGGCATTTCATCTGCTTTATTCACTGGCTGTATCAGCACCTAGCACAGAGGTCTGAGTACGCAAAAATATGTTGATATGGGGCTGGCTGGTTAGCTCTGTTGGTTTATAGTGTGGTGCTGATAACATCAAGGTGCAGGGTTTGAGCCCTCTACTGGCCAACTGCAAAAAAATAAATAAATAAAAGTGTTGATAAATGTCGGTCATGCACAGACCCTTATAGGCCAGGACCACTTGAGACCAGGATGTTGGATGCTTGAATCACACAGTTTATTGATCACGCATAACACACTTTCACTTTCAATTACTCTATGTCCCAGCCTACTTCTAACTTAAACTAAATGATCCCTTAAGGGCACACTGCACACAACTCCTATTTTTTATCCTGTTAGGAACAGGTCAGGGATCTTATGTTTCCGGCACAAGGTCCTTTCCTGATTGTGCAAGGTCCTTTCCTGATTCACATCTACCAGGAACTGGAGAAATCTGATGGGGTGTAATTGATGATCCTTGAGACTGTGACTTGAGAGTGGCATACACCTGGGTCCCTTCTCAGTGCAGCAGAGGCAGTGCTCAAAGGTCCTTACCCTCATGGGCTAAAGGTCCTGAGGATTTCACCAAGACTGGCTTCCACGTCTGTGTGAGAGTAGCCCACACCAAGAAGTGGCAATTCTGATCTGTTTCTGTCCACTGGACCAAGGATCCAAGAGACTGGCCAGCAACCTGCCACAGCTGACAGATGCAGCAACTTGGGGATTTTGCTTGCTTCTGTTTCTTTATACTTTGCTTGAAGTCTGGCCTGGGCTGATTATCTCCTAGTCATGGCCTCGCAGATCCTCCCTCCAGAACCAGATGGTGATATCCCAAAAGGGCATAGTGGGTTAAGACCCATCATGTTTCCCATCTTTCTCACTTAGGCTGTCAGGTTTGTGAAGGTAAGTCCCTTGACCAAAATTCCTCTGTGTTCTCTGGCTAACTATATCTATTTCTGCTGTAAAACAAACCCAAACTAGTAACAATATCACACAATTTGTACTCCCAACAATAAATGAGTGAATGAAGAGATGTTTCTGTTCTCCTAAGTCATTTCCATCTGCTCCCGGCCCACCTTTCTGAGCCTTCTCCCAGCTCCCCACTTCCTGCTGGCTTCCCTCTCTCCCCTCTCCCTTTTCTGCTCACTCTTTCCTCTCAGGAACACAACAAATCCCTTTCCTTGCCTCTTGTTAGGAGTTTCCCTCACCTCGTCTAATCCTATAAAGCCTAAGAACATTTCTGCTCCAGCGATCTCTCCAACAGAGATTAGATTTGCCAAGGCATTTTCCCCAATCAGAAACAATTTTCTCCGTGAAAGAAACTCTGTGCCAGAGGTAAAGAAATGATGTTTGTATTCATTCAAAACCCTGCTCTCCACACTTTCCACTTGGCCTTGGTTTGGCCTTCAGGAGCAGAAGAGAACATGTCTGTGTCTTCCACGTGGCCATCTGGTTCCTAATTCCCGGTTCTATAGCATATGCTTCTTTCTGTAACATGGTTTCCAGAATTTTTCTCCATTCTCCTGATTTACCTGGAATCCCTCCAGCTTTCAGTGCCCTTCTTAGAAGGCAGCACACACACCTGACCACATTCCAGAGAACTGTGGGGTTATTACTTTCCAAGATCTGGCTATGATATTCCTATTAGCACATTAGCTGACTTAGAGACAAAAATGTGTCTCTCTTTTTCCTGGCCTGAGTTCCTGGTGGTTGGGATTTTATCAACACACATGTTTTTGTTAGAGATTAAACAACAGGCCAGATAAAGGAGTGGAGATAATTCCTATCTTTCCTTCTTTTGACAATAGTCCACATTCTAATATTAGTTCCCAGATATGGCCCTCTGGGAAATTCAGGCTTTATTTTCTAGATCCGGCAACTATTTGCTCCTTAGAGATAGTATTTTTATTTTTATTTTATTGCATTTTTTATTTTCATTAATTTTTTAATTGACACATAATTGTACATATTTATGGGGGACAGTGTGACATTTGGGTACATGTATACAATGGGTAATGATTAATCAACATATAGATAGATATAGTATTTTTAAAGGAAGGTAAAATACCCAAAGGATCCTCTGTATTATTAAGCTTTCCAGATGAAACCTCTGCTAAGCACACACAGCAAATGTGCTAGCAGTGGTTTTCAATGACAAAATTGGGTGAATATACTGCTCTCCTCCAAAAATAACTTACTTCTTTCTGAGTTAGCCTTCCTTCTCCATTTCCTCCTTGAGGCAAGTTTGAGATGCCTAACATTGTAGTCAAGTAGTGTGGCTCATTTAAATGGACATCTGTAAAGGCTGTTTGGAGCAAAAAATCTGGACTCGTATCTTTCTGGAACACGGTCTCTGTAGTGGACACGACTGCGGTGGCTCCTGACTCAGCATCTTCCTGACTGCCCATTCAAGCCTGTCCAGGGCCGATTGATCTAGGAGTAGAAGGCACTGACCCAGCCTGGGCCAATCAGAGAGAATTTGAATGTGATACACAGAAGGTAGTTGGAGTTGAGCCATCTGATGCCAGTGCCATGGAGGACACTAGAATGTGTGTCTCCTGAGAGCAAATGTTTCGTCTGCTTTATTCACTGTCCTGTTCCTGCTGGCTGTAACAGCACCTAGCACAGAGGTTTGCAATCTTCCTCTTACACATTCTCAGAGTATCTTGTTCCTCTACCTTGGAGCTCTTGCCCCAGTGGCAATTTTACATATGTGTGTAAATTACTCCATCTGTGCTGGTGTTCCATGTAAACTGCACGCTCCATAAGTGCAGGGGCTCCTGTCTGGTTTAGATCACCGTCGTGTCTTCAAGGCCTTGGTCAGAGTGTGGTACATTGTAGGTGCTCAATAACCAGTATTTGTCGAATGAATGATTTAAAGAATGAATGGCAGGTGGGGGACAGGTTTTGACCTCAGGCTTTTTCCCAGAATCGGAGAAGGACATGATCATCATGAGTTCCAAAACCTTGTCGTTTTGTGCTTAGCTCAGTCCTGTGCATACAAGCTAACGACAGGACTGGTGAAAAGAGAGGAGTGGTATACACCACAGGTTAAAACCCCAGGCCAGACACTCCTCGTCTGAAAGTAGTTTTGTCACTTGCTAACTGTATGAGCTTGGGCAAGTGACTTCAATTCTGCTTCCTCAGTTTTTTCATAGGTAAAATGGGGTCGATGGTGGTACCTAACCTTACTTCCTGTGAGATTACATGAGATAACGCAGGAACACATTTGGCGCATAGTAAGTGCTCAGCGAGCGTTAGCTGATGTTATTATTAGAGGAAAGGCCCCAAATCCTCAAAACCCCCTCCTCCTTGATCACTATAAATCATATAGACACATGGAACTTAACCTGGAAGCAAGAAGGTATCTTAGGATGATCTGAAAGCTTGCCATAAGGGTTTCTTTTACATCACTAATTCTATCAAAGTTAAAGTGAGATTTAAGAAAGAAGAGTATTTTTAATGAGAAATCACATGATGAGGACATTTAAACTTGGGTACATACGTTTACAGCATCTTCAAGGTAAAATTTTGGGAGAAAAATGTGGTGTATCTAAGATACAGAAGCCACTGGGAAATGACCCCTACTCAGTGCGTACCGCTGTCCACTCCCTGGGCGTTGGGCCGCGGGGAAGGCGGGATTCAGGCACCACTTCCACCTTGTTCACTAGGTGGGTCTTGCTCCCCGTGAGGGGGCACTCCCAGAAGGATGGTTGGTTCACCTGTATGCTAGTGCTGGGCTGTTGGAGCAACCCCTGAATTTTTATTTAATCTCCATTAGGTCTGGTTTTGGCCTGAGGCCTTCTAGTTGTGAAGCCTCAGCCCTTCAGGTTCTTGCTGCTGCTGGATGATGAATTGGTTGCTAAAGAACCACATTTTGTTCTGAGTTTTCTGGACTGGTTCTATCCTTGGACCTGAATGATTTGGTTGCTAATTTTTTTACTTTGAGTTAGCAAGAGGTGTTATGCTGAATATAGCCAAGGACAGAAATAGAAGTCATTTATTCTGGTGAACAGGCAGGATTCCAACCACCTTATTCGTGTAAGTATAAACAGGATTGGCATGATATTCAAAGACTCTAGAATGACAAAAAATAACCAAAAGGACTGATTATTGGAAGAGGTCCAAGATGCTGACTTGCTCCAAAATAAGTCCCCTATTTAGTTCCTGTTAAAATTCAAATTCAAGGAAGGAAAATGTTTAATAATAGCAAATCACATTTATTGAGCAGTTCCTATGTGCCAGGCACAGCTGTACATGAATGGTGTCACTTAACTGTCACAATAGACCCATGACTGTCATCATTTTACAGATGAGGAAATAAAGGCACAGAAGATTTAAATCTTTGTGCTGAAGGTCACACAGTGGTTCAAGGGGGAGTCAGGATGAGAACCCAGGCAGCCGAGCTCTAGAGTTCATCCCCTTTACTACCACCCTAAACCACTCCACAGCTGCTTCTATAAGATTTATCCATCTTCCAAAGCTTTATGCCACATGCCGTGGAGAAAACAAAACTTATTCAAACACAAATTATGGTTTTGCAGAGCCAACCATCAAATAGCGATGTTAAGACCTATGCAGAAATATTAAAAACAAGCATTTAAATAGAACTGATTCGGTTCTAGACACTATTTTAAGCACTCTATGCATAATAACTCACTTAATCCTCAAAACAAGCTTGGTAGCGGCTACTGTTGTTAAGAAGCAAACTGAGGCCCAGTAAAATTTTAAAGATTCTATTTGAGTGAACAATTCACGAATTGGGCGGTTCCCAACCAGAAGTGGTCTAGGAGCTTCACCAAGGGAACACAAGGGGGAGGCTTCTGTGGGACACACACAGACATGAAACCAAAAAATATTCGATTGGTTACAAAACAGTCGCCTTATTCTGTCTATCCTGTTGGAAAGAACCGACTTACATAAGTTTGTTGGCTGCTTCTGATCAGTTGAGCTTAAGTTCCATTTTTCTTTAACATAGGAATTTACAAGAAATAACTTAAGTTAGCTTTCACTTATGTTTGCAAATCAAGCAAGGTTATGGTCACTTACAAGGCCTAACTGGCTTTGTCTGCACAGGGATTCTTTAGGCCTGGTCTCCATTTTAGTTTACTTTATCATCTGCATTTTATAAGTGATGAAACTGAGGAGTGCTAGGAAAGGGTGAAGGCTGCACGAGGGCACTTCAAAAAGACCATGGAAAGATTTACATTATCTTTCAATTCTATTTTTCCATGAAGTTTTTGAACTACCCTCGTATTTGAACCCAAGTTCTTAAAGGGGTAAAAATGTTGAGCAGAACAGAAATAGGGACAAAGCCATGGTGCCCTGGTACAGATGCGGTCACTTGGCACTTAACAATCTTTTGGGTGTGCTTGTTCAGCCAATAACAAATTCACCCAGCACTTTAAAACTTTTTTCTACAGTGCTTCATTTTAAATTAATTCATTTAACAAATGTTTACTGAGCACTTGCAAGGTGCCAGGCCAAGGAAGGTCCACGGGCTGGAATGATGTACTAAGTTGAAGTATTCATGAGGACCTCTGAGGAGACAGAGAAGGAGTGTTCACATCAGCTGAGAGAGGTCAATGATGGCTTGGCACAGGGGTCTCAAAGGATGGGTGGAAAACTGCCAAGGAGACAAGAGGAAAGGCATTTCAGGCAGGGGAGTGATCACATCCAAAGACCCAGAGTTGTGAGGGAGCATAATATCAAGAAAACTACATGGACACCTGCCTATAATGACCTCAGGTGGCTCTGCCACAGCCTCTGGCATGCTGTGACCTATGTTGGCCTTGGGAGCTGTAGGAAGGATGCCGGGACACCCAAGAGCCGGGAAATGGACTCAGTGGCCTTTGAGAATGAGTCTGTCAACTTCACCCTGAAGGAGTGGGCGATGCTGGATCATTCCCAGAAAAAACTCTATAGCAATGTCATGCCAGGGATCTCTACAAATGTGGCTTCTATAGCAATCATATTGTAGACAAATCCAGTGAAGGGAAAGAAAGTTGTTATTGTGGAAAAACCTTCAGTCAGATATCAAATCTTAATGTGAATGAGAAAAGTCCTCCTAGAGTAAAACCACGTGAATGTACTTTGTGTGAAAAAATCTGCATGTATCATTCATCCCTTAATAGGCACATCCCATCTCACTCTAGACCTAAACCATATGAGAATCAGAAATATGAAAAGAAGCCATATAAACACAAGCAATGTGAGAAAACCTTCAGTTACCCCCACTCCTTTCAAATTCATGAAGGAACCCACACTGGAGAGAAATCCTATGACTGTAAAGAATGGGGGAAAGCCTTTGTTTCTCTCAGAAGTGTTCAAAGACACACGATAACACACACTGGGGATGGACCTTATAAATGCAAGCTATGTGGGAAAGCCTTTGGCTGCCCCAGTTCACTTCAAAGTCATGAAAGGACTCACACTGGAGAGAACCCCTTTGAATGTAAGGAATATGGGAAAGCCTTCAGTTGGTCCAGTTCCTCTTGAAAACATAAAAGGACTCACACCGTAGAAAAACCCTATGACTATAAACAATGTGGCAAAGCCTTCCATTGGTCTACTTCCTTTCAATACATGAAAATACCTTGGAGAGAAACCATATGTATGTAAGAAATGTGGGAAAGCCTTCATTTCTCCCACAGGCCTTCAAAGACACATGATACTGCACACTGGAGATGGATCTTGCAAATGTAAGGTATGTGGGAAAGCCTTTGACCATCCCAGTTCATTTCAAATGTGTGAAAGAACTCACACTGGAGAGAAACCCTATGAATGTAAACAAAGTGCTAAAATCTTTACTTGGTCCAATTCCTTTCAAGTGCGTGAAAGAACTCCTATGAATGCAGACAATGTGGTAAAGCCTTTACTTGTTCCTGTTCCTGTCAAAAACATGAACGAACTCATGCTGGAAAGAAACCCTGTAAACAATGTAAACAATGTGGTAACGCTTTAAGTTGTTACAGTTCCTTTTGAAAGCATGGAAAAACTCATTGTGGATAAACATGCTGAAAGCAAGGAATGTGAAAAAGCCTGCAGCTGGCTCATGTACTGATAAAAACATGTACAAATGCACACTGGATTAAAACCTCATTAGTTTTCAAAATACAGAAAAGTTTACAATTTTAACAAATATTTAAAAAGTCACATGAAAACTCACACTGCAGTGAAATCCTATAAATGTCAGCAATATGGAAAGCCTAATGAAAATCAACTCATGTATTACACTCTACAATATTTGCAACGTGAAATAGATGTTGAAAAAGTAGAGAAGAGAAGAATTGTGGGTGAGAAGGTCCTTGAGAGACAAACTGAAGGGTTTTCAGTTTTTCCAGCAGACCACAGAAAGCCACTGGAAAAGTCTGATTTGCACTTTAGAACCCTGGCAACAGTGGTGAGAAGGACAAATTGGAGGTGGGGGTCCAGGTAAGGGGTCATTAGGAGGCTGCAGTGAGCAAGGAAAAGGGAGTGGAGCCCTCAGTGGGCCTGAAGGAGTTCATGGTAGACCTTGTCCACTGTGTTGAAATCAGTTTATTCTGTGTCTGACATTTCTGCTGTTCCAATCATTTTCTATTTAATTTTGTTTTTAAACGTATTACAGTTCTAAATTCACAGATCAATCTTAATGTCACTAAAAGCAGCATAACCAGACATTACATGCGTCAGACTGTGATGCAGGAGGAAGTGCCTGGCACCGCCTGTGAAGGATGTGTCTGAATCACTGTCCACATCTGACCAGAGTTCACGGGAGATGTGGGATGGGAGGAACGAGTAACCATAGGAAGCCATGGGCCACATCTTGAGTGTGAGACAGTCTACAGGACAAATGATCAGCTTCTTCAATAAATTGCTGATGTGAAAGAGAATGAAAGAATAACAGTTATGGAATAAAAAAGATTTAAAAGAATAACAACCCAATGCCATGTTTGAACCCTGATTCAGAAAACTATCTGTAAAAGGTTTCTTTCCCAATGGGGGAAATTTGAATATGGACTAGATGTCAGATGATATTGACGAATTATTGTTGTTTTCTCTTGCTTGTTAGATGTGACAATGGTGTGGTAGTTATTTTTTTAAATAATGCTCTATGTATTATATTGGAATATTTCAGGTGAAATGACATGATCTCTGGAATAAGTAAATTGAAGTGAAAGGAACTTAATTTAATTAAAATGAAAGAAGGCTATCAAAACACTGATAATTATTGGGGCTGGTAATGAGTACATAGAGTAAATTATATTGTTGTTGGAGTGAGCAGGACTGAAGCCATGTTGGGACCTAAAACCACCAGGGCTGCAAAGGGGGAGGAGGATTTTTAAAAAGACAGTTTTTTTCTCTCCACTCCTTCTTTCCACCCCCTGACTTTCTTTTCTTGCTTGCTAAATAGGAGAACAAGGCTGAGAAGCTAATCAGTACTTTGCAAAACTAACAGTTCTTTCTTTGACTTGTAGAGTTTTGAGAAGTGATCAAGACTAAATGACTGGAAGCTGACCTTGGGCACCAGCCAAGTCAGCCAAAGCACTGCAAAGCAAAACTACATGAAAGACTTTGCAGAAGAGTTGATTCTCCGGAGCAAATCAAAAACTTGCCGGACGCTGAGATTGTTAGCGAAGATTGTAACTGACAGACCAGGCTTGGCATGCCTTCTTGCACTAAATGAATGACTTGAAAGTCCAAAAGTTGGTGCAAGGATAGGAAGGTTTATTCAGATTACTGGTACTCAACTAAATGTCTAACCAAACAAACAAAGAGAAAAGAGGAGCAGTAAAGTCTAGCTTATCCTAGTCCCAATCGGGGGTGGTGGGTTGGTGTGGGCCAACCTATTCCACTGACAGTAATTCATAAAAAGCAGTTCTCCCCACTGTTGTCAGCACAAAGAAGAAAAGTACTGACTGGATTTAAGTCAGAGAAACAGAGAATAGCCAGGAGCCCTCCAGGGTGCACCTATACAGAACAGCAGAGGGCTCGGAAAATCAGAAACAAAGCATAGCCAGGAGCTCTCCAGGGTGCACCTGCATATTAGTGGATACAATCCAACCAAACAGCAGGAGGGCTCAGAAAATCAGAGAAAGGTAAAGAAAATTTTATTGGTTTCTGGACTTCCAGTCACTGCGTGGCATGGGAATGAATCCCACCACTCTCATGAATCCCCCATCAGGGGGAACCCGCCCAAGCAAGACCTTCCTGGTGCAGGACTGGCCTGCCCAACCCTGCTAGTTACCTGTCAGGGCAAGCTCAGAGAGAGCACGCCTCTCACAGGCTGAGAGGAGTGTAAGCTGCAGTTGTCCTGCAGTCACTCTAAAGAGGGAGCAAAGGGGGCGGGGGTAGGAGAGTAAAAGAGAATAAAGCATTGCTTTGTCAGAATTTAGGCTGAGGACTCCAGGAGAGACTTACCAGCAGCAGAGACATGGGAGCAAAATAGTCCTGGTGGCCACCTATCTCTTACAGCTAGAGTCTTCTCTGGTGCCCAAATCTTTCCAATTTTCACCAGTGACTAAATTAGGCTCTTGGATTCCAAAGTCATAGACATGAACAATGTACCTACCAGTAAAGCAAGCAATGCTTTATTAGAAGAGGAGACAGACTTATGCATAAGGGGGGTAGTTACAGTAAAGCTAGCCCCCTGAAGAGAGCTGTTCAGGGTCTTTTATAGGGAAAGGAGTTAAGAGGTATAGGCCAGCATCACTGGAGGTGGTCCGTTCTGTTCCTCCTGGTTGCGTCATGGGTGCATGCTCAGTAGGTCCAAGATGGCTGTGGTGTTCATCATTGTCACCCCAGGAGAGTCATCATATCATCGTAGCAGTCACCTTGAAGCTTTGTGTGCAGGTGGGAATTCCTAAAGGGGTCTTAAGGGTAATCTGTTACTTTTACAACTATGATTCACAGGCCTAGCCTTACTCTGTTTCAAGATGAGAACAGAAACCAGAAAAGACTTGACGAGACCTTTTACCTGATTCATAGACATGGACTCCTGGACCCCTAGTAGCTCTCGTCTCCTGCTCTCCTGCTTTTCACCTCCCACATTCCATTCCCTCAACCCCTCCTTTAAAAATCCCTCAGTAAATCTTAAGCCTTTGAGATGAGATAGTCTACCATTTCCTTGAGCTGAATACATCTGCTTTTCTAATACCAACCATTTGACTTCTGAGTTTTTTTTCTTTCCTTCTCAAGGTGGCAGGTAGCCCGACCTGAGTTCAGTAACATTGTTTGGTATGTTTGGAGTTTTCCGTAATAAAAAGTTGTGTGTGTGTGTGTATATGTGTGTTTAGTTAATTCTGCTTGCTTTTACAAATATAAAATTAACTGGAGCACTTTTGAGGAAAACAAAAAATATGTATATAAAACAATTAACTACATTCGCATCCCTTTATTACAATTACTGTCAGTATTTGGTGAATTTCCTTGTATTTTTTTATGCACACATTTTATTTTTCCACAGTTGGTGATAATTGCATGTTTCAAATTTTATTGTTATTTTTTCATATAAGATAGCATCTTTCATCTCTTGAGAGCCAGCTGTGAGCATTTCTTCCCAACTCTGCGTTCAGTGACGTCACATTGGTAGCTTGAAATCAGCCATGGTAGAAATTTTCCAACTGTGAAAATCAACAAACGTTACAAATCAAAGTTTTCCTTTCCAGAGAGCTGGTTGTTAAACATTTACCAGCACATCATTGCTTATAACCATCATTTTAAAAGATCACTTAATATCCCTTTGAGTAGATACATCATAGCAAACAGTTTTATGATGCTCATTACATGCCAGGTAGGTACTAAGCACGTTACTCACATTAGCTCCTTCCGTCTTAACAATGGACTCTATGAGGTAGGTGCTATTATCATCCACATTTTACAGATGAAGAAACAGAGGCAGAAATAAGTGAAGTAAATTGCCCCATGTCCCATAGCTAATACGTGGTAGCAAGCACTAGAGCTGGGATTTGAATTCAGGTGGTCATAGCGCAGCATCCTAGCCACGTCTGCTGTCTTGTACCACCTCTGCTCCAGCCAACAGTGGGCAGCCACCCTTGGAGGCTAATGCCACTGCTTCATGAACCATCCAGCAAATGAGAGAATAGTGAGGCCAGCATCCATCACCCTCTTCTTGCAGCATGGGCATGTGTCTCGGGGAGTCCAGCCCCCACCAGCCATGTGGCTCAGAGGTAGTTTACATTATCCTTGTGGACCACTACTCTGACAGAGCAAAGAACCAGCCTGTTCTGCCTGCTCCTTAGCAATCAAAGGCTTTCTTGCACCTCTTTCAGAGCTGGGGAGGGTGGTGGCACACCCCAAGTTGTAAGAACCATTATGAAATCAGGGAGCTTTTGTATTTTATCAGGGCCAAGGACTCCAGGTGTCACTTCCTCCAGCTCCTGGGGTTTGCATTGTTTTGAGCTCCTGCCCGAGAGTCAGGAGTACTGGGTGGGATTCTACTTCTGGTGTAGCTGCTGAGTTGCCAGTGATGACAGGGCCAGTCATTTGACCTTAGCAATGTGCCTTTTACAGAGGAGAGGTATCATAAGACCTGAAGGTTTTCAGAGCACTCAGAAGCTCTAGCACAATGCTGTGTGTGCAAATTAGTTGTCGGCCCTGCTTTCTTGGGCAGCTTTCACCTTGGTGGGAGCTGGGGGCACTCAAGGTTCCTCATTCTGTAATCTCGTACCAGGGTGATAAGTGGTAGATACAGCAGTGGGTTTATTACTAAGATGTCCCTAAAGCTTGTCAGCCCAATTTTGGATAAGGGGCTCACATTAACCCAAGAACAGACCATTTCACCAAGAAGCAGGAAAGAAAGATTATCTTAGGGGAATTGAGGGTTTGATTACCATACGACTAAAATCACGATTGAAACAAAAATAGTTTATGACCCCTAAATGCAAAGCTTTGCAGCACCACAGGGACTTAATCAATGTTTATTGAATAAATGTCATTTTCACTCTAAGACCAAGGGAGAGGGTTTTGAATACATCTCGGTTCTGTCCAATTTAGGATTTTCCCTGCTCTTTCAAATTCTCTAACCCATGAAAGTACCAAATAAGGATCCAGCCAGAATTGGAACACAGCAGCAAATCTCTGGCCTTTTTCTGATGTGTGTCTGAGGAAGGAGTTCATCATAGGAGAGAGATGGAGGAAGCAAAGGAAAGAAAGATGTCTCTAAAGGGTTTGAATCGGTGTTTGAAAAGAATCATTTACATTTAGGATACTTTCCCCTCCTTAGACCTGAATTGAGTTACTTGAGTGCCTTTGATCTAAGGAAAAGAAAGAACTGGATGCTTCTGCAATTCCAGATTACTCCCCAGAATTGGAGGTTCAGAGGAGGACCAAGACTACGTGTCCCCAGGCAGAAAGAAGTTAAGGAGAAACAGAAGATTTGGGGCTTGAGATGCAGCTGCCCTGAGCTCCCCTGAGGCAAGCCATTAACCAACAGAAAGTAGATATGGGTGGAAAATAGCCCTGCAAATAAGGTCTATGTTGCCATTTCTTTAGATATTTAAATCATGTGTGATCTCTCTAGGTAGATGTATTTTTTATTCTTTTGTATCCCCTGTAGGGCTAATAACACATTTGGGCACTTTTTGAGGCTTTTTCCTGCATGTGCTCTCACATGAAGAAGAAAATTGCAAAGACAATAATCTTGTATTTGCTTTTTCTTTTTCCATGACTGATTTAAAATAAGGACCAAACTTGAGCTCACCTAGGGAGCAGTGGTGAATTTCACACTTGGGTGCGTGAACTTGGCCATCTGGGTCTTCCCACATGGTCTCCGGCACCCAGTATTCTCAATGTGTCCACTAAAGGATGCTCTCAGGCAGGACAATAGATGACACACAGCTGTGTAGTGTTCAGCAGAGGACTCTGAGCAGAGTCCTGGGTCATCAGTTAGCAATAATCGCCAGAACGGACATTTGACTATAGCTAATTGCCTGAGCCTCCAGGACTCAATGACTCATACTCACCACAACCTCTGCCCTCCAGCAAACCTGATTTTGTGTTTAATGGTAGTATTTCTGCAACAGAAGAGAACATTGTACTCTTGCCCTGTGCATTTTAATAACAGACTGGTTTATGTGCCAGAACACTGGCTGTCCTCTACCTCCAAAGCATTGTGGTTCTTTCTGTGATTTAATTACATGGCAAGATTTAATCTCAGTTGAATTAACTGGGAGCCACTGACTCCAGGCTTCTCCCAGAGGGATGGCCCCTCCAACCCTTTATGGCTAAAGTACTTTTTAGTTAGTGTTGCAAGGCATAGGAAGCCCAGTCAACAGAGCATAACCTTTTATCTGCTACCTGCAGTTGGGAGTGAAGCTCAGAAGCATCCTGGAATGAGTGCATGTCTCTTATGTGGAGGATGTGTGATGAGTCTCTAAAGTATTAATGGTTTGTCCAGCAGGTCAACAGGTCAAACCATCTCCATTAGCTGGGCAGTGTAAGTTTGACATCAGAACATAAGGAGCTGATTGGATGCAATGATTTTCTCCTTTCTTATTACCCTTCGGACTGGTGAGTATTATCAAGCAGAGGGAAATCCTTTCCCCACTTGCTCTTTGTTCTACTCTCTGAGGTCTCAGTCTACAAGGTTTCAGTCTACTGTCATGACATGTATTTTTTTTACCTCGACTCATAGTATGAAGTGCATTGATACCTGACAATCAGCACATACACATTAAAGCAAGTTTCAAAACTACACTCTGATAGCTCTGATTTCATTCTATCTCCCCCCACCTCCTCCTTTTTCTTTTTAATTCTGGTCAAGACCACTAAATTAATTTTGTGACTTACAGACAGATCACCACTCATGGCTTGAAAAGCTCTAGTCAAGTGCACACTTGGACTGTCTGTCCCCACTCTTTCTCTTTGATGTCCTCATTGTTGTCTAGGTTTTACTTTTCTTTCTTTCTTTATTAGCATATTGATTATTACGAATCATAATTATTCTTTATGCTCCTTACCTGCCCAATCACTCCCCAGTCCCTTCTTCCCCCCAATCTCTAGTATCCTTAGGTTTGTTCTCTCCTTCTGAAAGTTCAGCGTATTATTGTGATAGGTTTTACTCTTTTTTCTGCAATTTTTTAAATTTGTGGATGGTTTGAAAAAAATTTAGAATTCTCATTTACTTATATATAACTTTAAAAATCCCTCAAAATATTCCTCAAAACATCTCAATATTTGATTTCATCTTGGCTACTTCATTTTCTCTACCTAAAAGCTATTACCATACAGGAAACACTCTGAAAAGATATACACCAAAATGTTAGTTTCTCTCTGGAAGGTGAGATTACAAATAATTTTTTAAAGTCTATATTTCCTTTTATTCTCTCTGCTACTCTGCTTCTAGATTAAAAGTCTATATTTTCTAATACCTACATATTATTTGTATAAAAATGTAAGTTTTTAAAATGACCATCACTATATTTAAATAAAACATGTTGGGGCTCAGAACATGATACCCCGAAGTATGGGCTTTGGCGTGCTGAGTACTTTGAACTGAAGAAGATTGTAAGGGCCTCAGAAGTGAAGAGGTTAAAATATGCTATTCTGGCATATTGATTATTTAAATTAAAGACACTTGAAACATAGCAGGTGCAAGAAGATCACTTTGACCTTTGTGCTGCTTCTTAAGAGCAGAAGATGAAATTCCCATGGGAAAGACACCCTCCCTATACTAGAAGGAAAGGCAACATTCTTATCTTCAAGGATGAGAAGTTGACATTGAGAGAATACTGTGTAGACCTTGTTAAAATAACTTATCTTTCATGCCTCCGCACATAATTTAGTTTCTTCTTCACAATTTACCACTCTTTATCCAATTTAGTATAGAAGTAACTGACTCTAACTGCTTCTGTGGGTCTTCATTCCTTCCGTGCCACTTAAAATTTGTATTAAATAAATCGGTCCTTTTCTCCTATTAATTTATCTATCTTATGTCAACATAATTGGAGACCCAGCAGGGACCTAAGAGGATGGAAATGGAATTTTTTCCACTCCTGCAGGAGCAAAATGTTCTCTCTGACCTTCTCCTACCCCGCTTTCTCCTTCCTCCATTTTTCTCCTGAAGCGGGTCATGGAAACCAGAACTCCTCTTCCCCAAAGAAAGCCCAAAAACCCAGAAAGGTCACTCTCTGACCTTCTCCTTTCTTCCCGAAGACCCTCATGTGACAGGTGTCCTGCCCCCTACCAGGAGAAAGGAAGGCTCCACAGAGGGGCTGAGAAAATGTGAAGACAAGCCTTGCTTCGTGCCCCCTGTTTTTACCATTCGATCATTTGTCTTCATTCGCTCCCTTGTCATGTTGACCACGCCGTTGTTATCTTCTAACACCCTGAAACTCTTTGTAGTCACACCCTGGTTGAGAAGGCAGTTAATTTAGCCTGCAGAGAGCCAGCCGATGAAAATTCTCTTATGCTCCATCTTTGCCAACTTCTGAATTTCTCAGCTGAAATACTGAATGAGATTGACTGATGGGAGCAGCACGTGAGTAAAGATCTCCCCAAATAAAATTTTTAAATAAGCAGAATTCCCTCCATATTCTCCCCCAGAACTCCCTTTGGCGCAACTCCTTTCTGCATCTGGGAGCTCAGCACTGTCACGCTGTTTCCTACACCTCACCTCTGAGTCATTCTTCTGTCCTTTAGTTCTGAAGCTTTCAGGGCTACTTTCCTCTTTCATGTATGTTTAACTGTCCCATTTCTATTCTCTCAGTGTTCAGTTTATGTGAAAAAGATCTTGGGATCTGAGTTAACCACACACTTATGAGCCAAAAATGTCATGTGGTAGCTATAAAAATTCCAAAGGATTATACCATGCTTGAGTTATATATGACTACCCTCCCTATGCACAAATCACTAGTGCTGCATGGCCCTCCTCACAAGTAAACTGTGACTTTAGATAATCAAAGTTGGGTTATATTAGGCAAGCACAGATGCTCGAAATAATCAAGAGAATGACTACAGTGACCAGCAAATTCTGAAGGGTTCCTTTCTGTTCATTTTCTAATCCTCCAATCATACCACATCTTGAACCCATCCACATTTTCAATCTTTCCACACATGTGCTAGATTCCTTCTCTTCTCTCTTACTCAAGACCTCACACCAGAAATTTTTCCTTCTCTTTCCTACAGCTTCTATTTTTTCTTGTCTACTGAATAATTTCCATCAACATATAAGCAGGCTGTCACAGCCCCCATAGCTTAAAACCCTTGCTTGATTTCACTTCTTCCATGCATTGCCCTAATTTTCTCCTTTTCCTCACAAGAAAGCTCTTTAAAAGAACACATTCACTGTCTCCAATTTCTCTAGAAAACACTCAATCAGGTTTCACTCCCACCACTTCACGGAAACTACTTCTCCCAAAGTCACCAATGATCTTTACCTACATCTAAATCCAATGGTTATTTCTCAGTTTTCACTTTATATGCCCCATCACCAGCACTTTTAACACAGATGATCACTTGAAATACTTGCTTCTTTTAGCTGTTTTTCCTCCAATTCTTCTTTTCAATCTCTCTTGCTGATTTCTTCTTATCTTCTTGGTGTCTAAAGGTTGGAGGGCCCAGACCTTGGTCCTCCCTTGTCTGTCTTCACTCACTCCGCAGGTGATTTCACCCAGACTCATTGCTTTAAATACCAGTTATAGGCAAATAATTCCTACATTTATATCTCCAGTCCAAACTCTGCTCTGAACTCCAGACCTGTGCATCTATGGCCTACATATCTCAAATTTGTCATAGCTGCATGAGCTCCTGATATCCCCCCAAATAAGCTGCTCCTGCAGTCTTCTCTTTCTCAGCTAGTGGCAGCACTGTGCTTCCAACTGCTCAGGCCATTGCTGTGGACAAATTGAATTGTGTCCCCTAAAGTTCATATGTTAGAAGCTTGATTCCCACTCTAATGGTTGAGGGTGGGAAATTCTATTATGATAATCAAAAGGTGGGCCCTTGAAGAAGTGATAGATTGTAGGACCATTCCATAGTGAATGGATTAATAAAGGTGGTCAGAGCCATGGTTCTAAGGGCTTTAAAAGGAGAGCACATGAGAGTCTCTCTCTCTGTGCTCCACCATTTTCTTCCATGTGAGACCCCTGCATTGCTTTTTAAACCACCAAAGAACACTCTCACCAGATGTGTTCCCTGGACTTTGGACTTCCCAATCTCTAAAATTGTAAGCAATAAATATCATTTTCTTACAAATCACCCAGTTCCAGATGCAAAGGACATAGAACATGAAGCCAAGGTACATAATTCACTAGCTATGAGATTTAATTCCTGTCATGTTGAGTTTTGGACTTGTTTGGGACTTGTAACCCCTTTCTTTTGGCCTATTTCTCCCTGTTTGAGTGGGAACATGTACCTTATGTTTGTCCCATCACTATATTGTGGAAGTAGATAACTTGCTTTGATTTCACAGATGGGACTTTGATCTTTGGACTTTTGAGCTGAAATAAGACTTTGGGGATGGAATGAATGTATTTACCTGTAAGAAGGACATGAACTTCAGGGGCCAGGGCAGAATGCTGTGGATTGACTGAGTTGTGTCCCCCAAAGTTCATATATTAGAAGCTTAATTCCCACTGTAATTGTTGAGGGTGGGAAATCCTATTACGGTAATTGAAATGTGGGACCTTAAAGAAGTGATTATATTGTAGGACCCCGCTGTAGTGAATGGATTAATAACAGTGGTCAGGGGTGTGGTTCTGAGGGCTTTACAAGGAGAGCACATGAGAGTCTCTTCTTCTCTGTTCAAACAGTTTTTGTCACGTGAGACCCCTGTTGCTGCCACCAAGACTCTCACTGTATGTGTTCCCTGGACTTTGGATTTTCCAGCCTCCAAAACTGTAAGCAATAAGTTTTGTTTTCCTATAAATCACCCAGTTTCGGGTATTTTGTTATAAGCAACAGACAGGGACTAATACAGCCATCAACCTGGGGTCAGTCTGATGTCTTCCTTTTCTCTCACCTCAGATTGGATCTACCAGCAAATGCCATCAATTCTACCTTCAAAATTTATATTCTAAATTTGATTACCCCCACCGCCACAGCCTAGCCCAAGTCATCATCATTTCTTCCCTGCATTACCAGAATTGTTTTTTAATTGGTCTTCCTGCATCTGCCCTTGCTCCTCTATAGTCAGAGATCCCATTAAAGCCTTAGGTCAGATCATGTCACTTTTCCCCACTCAGAACCTTCCAGTGGCACCCATCTCACTTGGAATAGGAGCCAAAGTCCTGACCATGACCTACAAGGCCCTACTTGGTGTTACCTCCTGTATTAGTCTGTGTTGCTATAACAGAAATACTTGAGACTGGGTAATTTATAAAGAACAGAGGTTTATTTGGCTTATGATTCTGGGACAGCTGCATCTGGCACAGGCCTCAGGCTGCTTCTACTCATGGCAGAAAGCGGCAGACAGTCGGCAGGTGCAAGCAGATCACATGGTAAGAGAAAGCAAGAGAGAGAGAGAAAGGGAGGTGTCAGGGTCTTTTAAACAACCAGCTCTCATGGGAACTAACAGAGCGAGAACACACTCAGGACCCCCACCCCCCAGGGAGGGCACTAAACCATTCATGAGGGATCCGCCCCCATGACTCAAACAGCTTCCAGCACTGCCACACTGGGGATCAGATTTCCACATGTTTTGGAGGGGATGACACATCCAAACTCTATCATCTCCTGTTACATTTACCTCTCTGAACTTATGTCCTGCCATACGCCCCCAACCCCCTTACTCTCTGCCTCTTCCTCTCCACTCCAGCCACACTGGCAAGCTTTCTGTTCCTGAAAAACACCAGTCATGCTCTCACTCAGGGCCTTTGCACTTGCTACTCCCTCAGCTTATCCTCTTTCCCAAATATTTACATGGCTCACTCCATCACTTCCTCAAGGTCTTTACTCAAGAGTCACCTTCTCTGTGAGAACTCTTGGCCACTGTACTAAAATTCACACAATTCACCTCCCCCAGCTAACAATTAATCAGCTCTGCTTGGTGGCCTGCCCCTCTCCCTGCCGGTTCATTCTTCTGTTTCTCTCCCACTGGTGTTATTTCCCAGTAACCCTAACTCTATCTCAGCATGATTGGAAGACCCAAACTGACACCAAGTTAGTCTGGAGATTAAATGAGACATCTGACAGAGTGCCTATCCCAGAGTTAAATTTTCGTTGAAGTTTATCTTTTAGTCTTCCTACTGACAAAATAATAGAAATGTAAATAATCCCAAACAGCAAGTAATCTGGGAGGCTACCTAGATTTAGGTCTAGGGATCTGATTGCACACATTAATGCTGGGTTAGGTAGCCTTCTCTAAGTATGCCAGCACATTGGAGGAACTCGGGGAATATGTTGAAAGTGACACAGATTTCTAGCCTTGCCAGTAAAATGGGAATGACAAAATCTCACTGAATCTCCTTCTGGTAATTTGGCTGACTAATTTGATGTTAAATTCTGATATCTTGACAAGCATTAGCAAATTACTAGGATGATTTCCAATGCTGGAGGCAGGAATTCCTTATTTGTGACTTAGCAGTAATGTGGCCATTGCATAAATACTCATTAAGGGGTAATGCAGCATTTAATCAGTGAAGGGGACCCCTCCTCCGAGTGTGCACAGAGGAGATAGCCCAGAGCACAAAGGAGCACAAGAATCTAGAAGTGGCCTGACATCCCACACCAAAACCACACGGGGGCCCGGCACCTTCTGGCTCCCGCAAGTGTTGGCAGATTGAAGCCCTCCTGAAAGGATCCTTGGTTTAACCAGCTGGAACTGTTTTGCACTTTCAGATTTCCACAGAGGATGAGAGGAGTGGGCAGAAATCAATTGAATTTGTTTTGTGGTCAAAGTTTCTACCAGGAAATGACCGCTCTGGGTTCCCACCAGCTTCAGTAGGAGAGTTAATGAAACATTATCCTGCCGGCTGCCATTTAGTCAGTGGATTCCTTTAATCAGCACAGCAGTTTCAAAAGTGTTCAGCTGAAAACAAAGTTTGGATGCTCTCTGCCCTAATCTCTAATGGTGCCCCAATCTGTGGTCATGACCATTAACTCCAGTGACACTGGGTCAGCTTCAGAGGAACTTGCATGACTGGCACAATTTCCTTCAGGCCTGACTGGGCGTCACTACTTTTTTCACTTCGTTTCCTGTAGCACTGAAACAGTTCCTTCGGTACTAGCTGACTCAGGAAACCTGAGGGGCTTCCTGGTGGCTATAGCCATGCCTTATTTTCCAAAAGCACAAGCAACAAATGGACATGTGCCATCTAGTAGTTATATTGTTGATGATTTGTATTTATTATACCTCAGGGTGAGTAACAGGCTATGCAGAGTCCTCTGCTGGTTGTCTCCACTGAAATAATGTTGCTCTGTCAAGGTTTCTTATCAGTATGAAACAGTATTGTATAAGCTCATTTCTCCAAAGGGCTGTCATGAAAAGAGGCAATAGCAACACAGAATGCCAAACATGATATGCTGTGATGCCTCTTGCTTGTAGAAAAGTTTATGTGGCAGGGTCACTAGTTGGCACAGATTTCTGACCAGGGTGTTTAAAGGCCAAATGTATACATGAGTAAGCTAAGAGGGTATCCTAGTGTATTAGTTTCCTACTGCTACTGCAACAAATTACTGCAAATTGAGTGCCTTTAAAGCAACACAGATTTGTTATACTATAGTTCTGAAAGTCAGAAATCTGAAATGGGTCTTACCAGGTTAAAAACCAAGGTGTTGGCAGGCTGTGTTGCTTCTGGAGGCTCTGGGGGAACATCTGCTTCCTTGACTTTTCCAGTTCCCAGAGGTTTCCTGAATTCCTTGGCTCATGACCCCTAGCCAGCAATCCCATCACTCTGACCTCTGCTTCTGTCGTCACATCTCCCTCTCTGACTCTCCTGACTCCTTCTTCACCTTGTAAGGAACCTTGTGATTATAGTGGGTCCACCAGATAATCTAAGATAAGACCCCCCCCCATTGCAAGTTCCTTAAGTTAATCATCTGCAAAGTCCCTTTTGCCATGTAAGGTAACATACTCACAGGTTCCAGGAAAAAGAACATGGACATCTTTGGGGAACCAGTATTTGCCTACTACATTTATTAAGGGAATTGCTGCTTTTCCCTCTCAGTATTAGAGTCGTTTCAAATTCCTTTTGCATGGGAAGCAAATGTAGCAATGTACAAAACAGCAATGTAGACATGGTCCCTAAGAGACACAGAGTCCCATCTTCCATTATCAAATGCAATTTCTATTACTCAGGCAATGGCCATTGTAAAAGACCATAAAGATAAAGGCACCTCCTGGTTGAACAGATGGCCTCTTGGCACAACTCTGAGTTAGGTACAATAACAGTCTCATAGCTGGGAACATGGCGGGGTAGGAGAGGGAGGTGTCGGAAGGATTAGTGGTCTCTGAATAGAAATCTCTGTCTTAATGTCTCCCACATTTCAGGTTATTTGGAAAACCACTAGGGAGATGTCAGACAGCATTGAGAAACAAGAACACGCTCTTCCTTAACTGCCCTCCCCACCCTGAAAAGCTGAGATGGGGCAGAGGTTCAGGGGGTGGCAAAAATGAAGGAGCAGGAGCTTTGGAATCGGACAGAAAGGGGTTCCAGTCTCCACTTTGTGTGACTTGGAGCATGATTCTTAATCTTTCTCAGCTTTATTATCCTCATCTGAGAAATGAAAATCATTCCCTCTTAGGAATGATGTAAAGATTAGAAACAATGTTAAGTTCATAGTACCCTGGTTGGCTTATGGTAGGTACTCAAAAATAGTAAGTGCTATTATTGTAGTTATTGTCGGTATTACAACAGAAAATAGAGATTGAAGTCAACAAGTCTGCCAGGAAGATTTTAACTGGTTGGTATTTTTCACATTGTTAGCATCACTAGACATTTGGCCTAAGCAGGGGAGAGAAGTTGAGGGCAAGAATGATAAAGAAAAATGACTCTCTCTCCCATTCCCTGTGCCCACCCTGCCAGAAACTACTCTAGAAGTCTTGGGAGTACCTTAGGCTGTAAGGAAAACAGTTGAACACAGAAACATCCTGGGCATCGAAGATGTTAAAACGTAGCCAGTGGGGAACAATTTAGTTCTTCAGATTATTAGCTGAACTACTCTAATTTTATTCCCTTCCAGCAAATTATGAGGTTTGAAAAGGCCCCATCTTCCCCTCCAGTGTTCAGAACTAGTTGATATGAGAATCACATAGATGGAGCTCCATATATCACTGGCAATGCTGACAGAAGATGATGATTTTAGATCTAAGGCCATGGTGGCTTACCATCAACTTGCCCCAGTAAGGTAGATTTCCCTACTCAGTTACTGGCACAAGTGGACAAGTCCAGGACTTCCCCAAAGAGCAGGCCCTTTACTCCGGTCTGGTCAAAAACAGATTAGAATGCCTGATCCTGGGGCTGTGCTTGCTCTAAAGTAAAATAGCCCCACAATTAGCTCAGTTGGTTAGAGCACAGCCTTATAACACCAAGGTCACAGGATGGGTTCCCCATACCGGCCATCCACTCCCCCAAATAAATAAATGGATAAATAAATAAAATCAAGATAAAATAACCCCAAGGAAGATAACTGACCATGCTTAGTTCCTTCCACCAAATTTACAAATCAGACATTCCTCCTTCTTCCACAGGCAGGAATGGGTGAGAAGTGACAAAATAGACCAGGAAAATTCCTCCAGCAGGAATTCCTTTCTCTGCATCAAAACCTGAGGGCCAGATCACTCGCTCTGGGGGAGGCCAGCTGCCATGTCATGAGACTCTAAAGCAGCCCCATGGAGAGGTCTTTGCGGAAAGGAACTGCAGCCTCCCGCTAACCACTAACACTAACCTGCCAGGCATACGTGTGAGCCACTTTGGAAGCAGATCCTAGCCCCAGCCAGGCCTTCAAAAGCTGGTGTCTATTGCAAATGACAGAGTTCATCAGATCCCCATCAATGAAGGAGATGCCTGTGCAACTGAAAATGAATGAAGAAGATATAATTAATGTGTTAGGCAGCAAAAAATGAGGTGTCTGCTAGAAAGGGTACCTGCTACTTGACTCCAGAACTCTGTTCTACAGACAAGGATACATTCTCAGCTAGAAAACTGCAGTTCGACTCCACCACATCCTAACTAGAGTTTAGTTTATTCTTTTATTTTCCCTTCCCATCCGTTTGTGTGTCTGTGTACAAGTCTATTGCATTTGTTTTCAGTTTTTTAATTGTTTTTACTAAATAGCCAATAGTATGTTTTGATCAGCATCAAACAGAGATGGGGTGGGGGAAATTTTTGTTTTTTAAAATGCCCCTTTCAGGCCTCAGCCATGCCCCCCAACACCTGCAACCAGTCCCAAGGGTGGGGGCCTCTGACTTCGGCCACCCCCCCGCAAGAAGTGCAACCACCCCTGTGATGACCACCAAGCCACTGCAGGAAGTGCCCCGGGCTCTCCCAAGCCAGGGCGGTGGGCAACCGAGTGCCTCAGCCATGCCCCCTGACACCCGCAGCCAGCCCAGCGATGACCACCAAGCTGCAGCAAGAGGGCCCTGCGTTCCCGTGCTGGGGTGGTGGGGGGTGAGGGCTTTTGCCACACCCCCCTGACAACTGCACCCAGCCTGGCAATGACCAAGCTACCGCTGGAAGCCCCCTGGTGTTCCCTTTGTGGGGAATGTGGGGAATGTGGGGGGTGCCACAGGCCTCAAATCCGCCCCTCCTCCTTTTCTTCCATCACATTTCTTTCCCCTTTCCCCTCTCCCGCCCCAACTGCTCTGCAACAACATCACAGAATGTAAAAGAATAATATTAATAAAATTAAATTAAATTAAAAAAATAAGAAATAAAATAAAATGCCCCCTTTCTTCACTAATGGTGTGCTAATTCAACTTTATCTTTAAAATCTTTATATTTTTAATGAAGGAAGTGAGGGATTTAGGATAAGCTCTGACTCCCGTAGGACCAAGAAATCTCAAAGAACAGAAATAATAATAATAAATTATGCAGATTCTTGTAATTTGGGTTTTTGTGTGTTAGTTTCTTGGGCAATGAACCTATCATCCCCAAGACAACTAATAGCCAAGGTCCATGTAATGGTGAATGTCTAGACCATGAATCAAACAAAAAACAAACAACAACAACAAACCTGTCATGGGGAAGACGTCGCAACTCTGGAGGCCGCCTAACGTCATAACTGGGGGAGCCTTTGTGAACTGCAGAAACGGTCAAAGGGAAAGAGGATATACAGAAAGGAAAGAAAACAAACAGAGATAGAAGACAGTCAAGACCACATGCCACATGCCAGACAAATGTTCCCAGCATCAGCTTTGGAGAACAATCTGACTGTGCAGCAGTCACAGAGCACCACCACCCTCGCTGTTAAGGGACAATATCATCCCTCGGCTCAGGTGGGAGGATAAGGTACTGAAGCTCTGATAGCTGCAGATGGAGTTTATGTATCGTCAAGTATTACCAACATACTAACAATGCTGTCAAGCCAAAAAGAAAAAGGTTATTTGACTAGAAAACATCAACCACTGGCTTACAGTGTGTTTTCTCATCTTTTACATGTTCCTTCTAAGGAAAAAGTAGTAAAGAATAGTAACAACCAAACTTGGATGTCATAAGTCTCCTTTTTAACCCCCCCCCCCCAAATTTTTTTTCTTTAAATAGAAACACATTCTAGCAGAATCTACAATCTAGTTCGTCTAATTCCTCCAGAATTTGTATGCACAGTAAAGCAACTCGGTTATTGTAGTTCAGAAGATGCCATTACGTTTTGGTTACCAAGACTCAAGCCTTGCTGTTAGGAGTGACAGACAGAGCTGGAATTTCCGACACGCAAATCCACGTCCGTGCGTGGGAACGCGCAGTGTTTGTCTGCCTTTCCTCATGAAGTCATATCAATGTAAATTTGATGATTTCCTTTATTTCCTCTGTACCAAATCAGAACCGGCACATATCAACTACTTGATGAGTTTCCCCCTTCACAAAAGGGAAAAACAAAACCCTTGCTCATTTTCCTAGTGGTCCCAGGTTCACAGAAAGAGGACATTTTTTATATTTAGAGCTGGAGTTTGAGGCTGCCCAGAGCAGCTCTGATTACATTGGGGCTTAAGAAAAACAAGATGCAACCGCTCTCAGATCCGTCCGAGCCTAGCAGTGTGGAGCGACTTCGGGCCTCCCAGACACCTCTGTTAATCAAGAGGATGGGTTCCAGCACCTTGCTTGTTTACCAGAGGGAAACAGAATGTTCGAGGAGGTGGGATGCCTTGTGAGACACGAATCTCCTCCTGGCCCCACCTCGGTGGTGTATAACACACCCCTTCAGGACCGTGGCTCTTGGGCACTCCCGAGTCTTTCAGGAAGTGCAGGGTTCTGGCCTCCAGGAGGGCCCTGCCTCTCCCGCTGCCCCATCCCACTCTTCAGACGGAGCAGGAGAAAAGGAACAATTTCCTCCCCCTCCTTTCTCTGTCTCTCTCCCTCTCTCTCCTCCTTCCTCCTCCTTTCCTCCTTCTCTGTCTCTGTCTCTCACACTCTCTACCTCCACACACAGGTACACACACACACACACACACACACACACACACACACACACACACACACACACACACACACACACACACACACACACACACACACACCCAAGTTGTGAATGAATGATGTTTGGAGACACTGGAGTGCTCCAACGACCTCCTCCAGGCTATGTGTACTTTGAGGCTCTGTAAAAGTGGTTAAACAGGGAGGGGACCCAATAGAAATGAAGCCAGAGATGAGGGAGTAGGAAATCAACTGACCTGAAGGGGTAAATTTCAATTCACTTATGTATTCACACTGCTGAGCATGGGAAGTGAAGTCCTGGGGATAACGAATGTCCCCTTATCCTGTCCCTATACTTCTATGCCAACACTGGCATCATTTCTGCAGCACTCAGTGTTGGATCTTTATTTATGATCATTTTCATTACCAGTAATTTGCACAGCCCTCATTTTATCTTAGAGCTCTAAAAGAATACACTATTGAAACCAGCTTCTCTGGGACTTGTCATCTAACATGTTTTCCTTTATTTCTAAGAGAATGAAGTACTTACTTTCCCAAAAGCAACTGAAATTTCAACTCTGCTATTTCTTTCAGGGCTTTGGAGAGTCAGTATCAATCCAATACTAATGGGAATCAAAAGAACTAGAATGTGTTATATAATTTTCCATTTGCAGAAATGCGAGTGATATTTAAAATGAGGATAATTTCAGAACTAGTGAATTGCTTTGTTGAAAGAATCATTTTTAGTCCCAATCATGCAAATGCAAATCTATCGGCATACAATTATTTAATATGAAATTTTAGAAATTTTGAAATATTCAGATGCTATAATTAAAACAAAACAGAACAAACAAACAAAAACCCCACTAGTCCAGGGGATGAAATATTTTGTAAAATTATCAACCTTCTTGGAATTGTCTTCAGTTAGGTCTTGTGGTTCACACATGTTAAGTTACTTGGTTGGAATGGCCTAGACAATATGATCAAAATGCATGTTGGGGGTCCTTATGGCTTATCCCCAGGGTTTTATTTATAAGACCTTATTTTAATTGGCTAACAACTAAAAAAGAGAATTTGCGGAACAGCTTCTTATCAAAATCACATCAATTTCTCCTTAATTTTTGTCTTACAGACCAAAGGCATTATATGACTATAACTTTACTAAGGAAATGCTTATACTGGGCATGAGTTGGTTAAGATTTCAAATGCCGAGCTATTTCATCACTTTATAGCATATGCTCAAAATGGAAAATATGGTCATTACTTCTTCCCATTTAGAAATGATTCTTCACATTATGTAGAAGATAAATTGATGGCATTCCATGTGCTCTGAGAGTGTTCCAGATCAGTCAGCATTTTCAGAGTTCCCACTGGAGGAAGAACACAACCCTCAGGGAAGCCCAGGAGATCAGAGACACAGGCATTGCTGTAAAATGTGTTAATAAGGCCACGTGCATTAACAAGGTAAAGGCAAAACAAGACAAGAGATCATAAGCTGTGGTGAATTTGCTGCTCCTATTTTTTAAAATATCTGTCCAAATAGCAGTAGCATTGGTAAAACCTGAATGCTGGAGATAACCTACAGGGTGGGCTTACATCATAGCTCTATTATCTAAAGAAATAAAACTTTACCTAGAAGTAACTCTTGCCTTAAACAGAGGAGTAGTGAGGAATATTCTCCATGCATTCAGATATCCTTCATTTCATAGAGTAAAAATATTTATATATTCATGTTAGCTGGGGTTTTTAAAAAGCATTTCCTTTTCCCTGCATTCCTTGATGTTCCCTTTTGATTATGTAATTTCTTAATTTGAATGTCAAGTTCATATATTAAATATGTACTTAAAACTCCATAACTCTAATTAGAATACTCAAAAACAGAACAACTTTTCTTTATTTTCCCTTTCTTCACAACCACATATACATTTCCAAGAAGAGAATTCTAAATTTGTGCAAGGGTAGGGATTTTTGACCATTTTGTTTGGTGACGTAGGCTGAGTATCTATGACAGTATTTGACACACAATAGGCATTCAATAATCATGTATTCTGTCAGCAAATGAATGCATTTAAGAAACCCGTCAATCACCAAAGTCAAGGGTTCAGATCCCGATACTGGCCAGCCACCAAAGAAAATAAAGTTGTCAAGTATCTACTTTGTATTAGTCTATTCCCACTTTCTAATTGTTGTTTATTTAATTTGGATTTGTGGGCACACGGTGTTTTCTTTTCACCATCTAATTCCTTTTAAAGAATTGCTTTGTTGTTTGCATTCACCTGGAGTTTATATCAGAAAATCTTTAAATTTGAAAACCAATTTTAACACAGTTATTTGCACTCAATTTTATAATTTGAATAGTTTTCAATGTTCTTCTTTTTTCTTTCCACTTTGACTTTTCTACTCTGAAGTTCTTGATTTTGAGTCATTGCTCTGGTGGTTGAAATTTGTATTTGAGTAAAATTTTCAGTAAAAATTCATGAGTGGTAGATTTTTGAAATCCTTACACATTTGAATTTCTTCTACAAGGGTCTTCAAATCATTTTGCTCGTATAATTTCTAAAAGCATTTTATAAAACATCATTCCTCTCACACATATCAAAATTGACAGATGAAAGTTTATACCATAAGTTTAAATAGTTAGAAAAGATGTTTTTTCTAGCGTATGGTATGTATTGAGTTCTTAAAATAAAACTGTCCCTTTACTCTTTTTAAAGCAGCCAATGGAGTCTGAATGCCATTGTAATTTGATACCCGCCACTATCCATTTAAAAAACACATGAGCAAGCTCTTTGACCACCAGAAACTTAACATCATTCCTTTTATCTTTAAAGTCATATTTCCATTCTCCCACAGAATTTGATCCTAATATATTTTGTGCTTGAGGGTCTTTTATTTCTCTGTGATAAAAATATGTATGTCAAGTTAAATTTTTAAAAATAAATTTCTGTGACCACAAAACTCTAGTTTAAAAAATGTAGCCTGGATTTTGTTAAAATTTATAATTATTAATTTACAATAGATGAAAACAAATAAATGTATTACAAATTTTGACAAAATTTGAGTAGAAGTAAAATGATATAGAAAGTACATCTTTTGAAGAAATGGATAGGGCTGCATTTTATTTCCCCCTAATCCATGTTTTTGCAGGCGACTATTGCTCACTACTAGAATGAGATAGTGTTCAATTCTACTCCTACATTTGGTTTTTATAGACATAAACACTGAGAAATCTTGTTTGCAGAAATATGTAAGATATGATGACATAAGGTTTTTAAAATAGCAGTATCGATTCTGTCAACTCCTGCATTTTATGCCAAAATTTACAGAGAGCTATCATAGAAAATAATTTTAAATTGTATCGACCCATTCTGTTAAAAGCAGAGAATTGAAAGCTACCTGGCTGACAAGAGGAGTTTTTAAAAACCGGGTCACTAGACTCCATTTTTTCAAAACTGACACAGATGTTTCAAACTGTCCTTTAGTTTTCTGCCCCAGATGTTAACCCTGTCCCCCAGGTGATATACCACGGGATGATTCCTTTCTTCTACAAGTTGGGCAGAGGGGGCTTTTGGAAAAGGAGAAGCACATTCTTAGGCAGATGCATTTTAGGAAAAAGTTGAGGATCTGGAAACTCATTTCCATCAAATTACCTGTGCTCAAGTAGCCCTTGACTCTTCTCGTGGCCAGGTTTAGAAGCTAATGAGCCCAAAGAGTATTTTTCAAATATATCATTCATATATTTGAAGAAATGTCCTGGTGGTACGTTTAAAGAATATCTGACTTTTTATAGTTTCGTACTTACTTGTATGGGTTTTTCTGTTTACGGTTAACAATCCTGGATTTTGTTTCCTATTAGTTGTTTCCTTTTTAAATAGCAACATTCCTTTTAAAAATAATTTTATTTATATAAAAAGATAAATCAATTAAAATTTCAAATAATGGGTCAGATGGTACATATTTATGATAAAATTGCTAAGGTGGTACCCAAACGACTGAAGCTTGAGAAATATTAACCTATAAGTTACTATTCAGTCCAAACACCGTGATTCTATGTTCTAGATGTAAGTAGCTACCGTTTAGTGTCCGCAAGATTTAATCCACCTCACATCTTGTAGAGAATCGACTCTACTTCTTGGATAGTGTGCTATTGACAGAATAACTAAGTGTCCTATTCAGCACTGATTTGCCAGGTAAGTCACATCACGTACGCTAGCCTGTGTGAGTTCTGTTTGTCTGCACAACACCCCTCTCCTCTTCTAAAAACTGTACCCTCCTCCTTTTGAATAATTGTTCTCCCTCCACTTTTTCCATGGTAGTTCTAGCTCACGGCTGTGTCTGAGTTTGGGTTACCCCTAAAGGAGACCCTGAAAGAAAGATTTGGGTGCAAGCAGTATATTTTGGAGGTGATCTCAGATAACATTGGGAAGGGGTAGGAAAGTGAGACAGGAAGGGGGAAAAGCCCGTAAAGAGTAGTTGTAACTGGGGCTCAATCCCACTGGGCATCCTCGGAGAAACTCTAGAACATGCTTCAGAATCATCCCACCAAGAGGTGAGGAGCTGAAGTAGTTATCTCCCAAAGCCCAGCTATCATTTGTTGAAAGATGCTGGGGTGCATTGACTTTGTGCACTCTGATATGCTCCACATATGGGCCAAGCAGCCTTGTGAACCAGAGAATGCTCTCAGGCCGGGAGATGGAGGAAGCGACAATGTGCCAGTGCCTTCCAGGGTAAGCTTGTACGGATATGGGTCCTGACAGCATCTGCTACATGCTGCCAGTCATAATCATAGCACCTTACCCTCTGCCAGTGAATAATTGGTCCAGGCTGAACATGTAATAAAATCTGGGTCAATCCTAGTCATTCCCTTAGATCTTTTTGAATTTACACTGAGAGAAATATGACAGACGGTCTCTAGTGTCAACAGTGGGAGATGTTAGTCCAGGAGCTGCAGGCGGCTGAATTTCCATTCACACAGAAGAAACTACTTGACAGAATGAGGCTGATGCAAAGAGAGAAGCAGAGATGAGAAACATGGGGAGAGTCTCGGCTGCATCCAAGCCTCTGGTCTCAGGGTCATTGAGACTCATTTTCCTCAGGTCCCCAGTTTGGATATACAAGTCAACTTGTATTTATTTATTTTTGTACCAGGTAAGTCCAAATTGGGTTTTTGTAACTTGCAACCAGAAAAATCTTGACCACTTCTGAACCACCCCCTTTCCAAAAATGTCTACTCAGTTGGTTAGAGCATGGTGTTCTAACACCAAGGTCAAGGGTTCAGATCCCCAAACCTGCCAGTGCCAAAAAAAAAAAAAAAAAACCCCAAAACAAATACATACATACATACATACATATATATTCCTCCAATCTGCCAGATTTCTGACAAGTCTTCCAGTAGAGAACCACTCACCTGAATTAAAACATTGCCCCTCCAGGAACCCACAGCAATGTACAAACACTCCCAATACATTTAGTTTCAAAAACCAAGAGGGAAAAGTCAGGCAACCTAACAACTTTAGAATCGGAAAATAAGTTTGGTTGGATAACGTATGAATTGGCAGATGGTCCTAAGGTCATCAATTAAATCTCTTAACTCAAGGCATGCTATTACACCCTTTTAAAACCTTCGGACTTCTAAAAAGATGTACAGTCTTAACTTTAAAACCAAGCACCGAAGATGGAAAATAAAAGTCAGACTGTAAAACTTACCACTGTAAAATAGAAAGAAGCAGCTCTCGATATACTGATAATAAAAACCCCTTCAGAGTATAGTATGCTAGTTTTGTGTAAGGAAAACGTATAATAAGAGTATACATTTCATGTGTATTTGCATAAATAAATACTGGAAGGGAGTACAAGAAACCAATAAAAGTGATTACATAGATGTAGGGAAGTTGCGTGGATAGAGACAGGTGAGGGACTAGACTCCACTTATATCTTATATCTTACCTTTATATCTGCTTTGATCTTCATGTACATGTCTTTTCTACTGAAACTGAGTTTCAAGACATAATAAAAGTTGATCTACTTTTCCCAAGAGCTGAAGTGAACAGCACAGAATTCCAGTGGTAAACCATTGACAAGCTGATGACATTGACCTAGAAAAGACAAGAACACTTAACAGAAAGGCTCAATAATAGTCCACTCACATCATAACCAAAGGGTTTAAAAGTAAAAGATTTTTTAAAAATGTATCTCATTTCCAAAGTGAAGAAGACAGATGATGTCTGGCACATTGCAACCCTATACTGAGGTGTAAACTGACTTAAGGGCAGGGAAAACTCTCTGGAGAGAAGAATTATTTGTATTTCCTTCTCAGTATTGGGAGAGAAAAGAAATGAGAAATAGGAAAATACCGGCATAAATAAGGTAAAAATGTGTAGAGTCTACCCAGTGGAGGGCTGAAGATCTTTCTCATGAGAGCATCGATCTGGAATTTGTTTCTCAGATTGATTCAAACATGTCTTTCTAAATACAAAGCAATTTCTAGTTTTAATACATTGTGGTCTGAGAAGATACATGGGATAATTCCAATTTTTTTGAATTTATTGAGACTTGATTTGTGACCTAATATGTGATCTATCCTGGAGAATGATCCATGTGCTGATGAGAAGAATGAATATTCTGAGGTTGTTGGGTGGAATGTTCTGTAGATATCTGCCAATTCCAATTGGTCTAGAGTCTTGTTTAGATCTTGTGTTTCTCTACTGATTCTTTGCCTAGATGATCTGTCTAATATTGACAGTGGAGTGTTCAGGTCCCCTGCTATTATGGTATTAGTGTCTATTTCCTTCTTTAGGTCTAATAGAGTTTGTTTTATAAATCTGGCTGCTCCAACATTGGGTGCGTACATATTTATGATTGTTATGTCTTCTTGATGGATCAGTCCTTTTATCATTAAGTAGTGTCCCTCATTGTCTCTTTTTATGGTTTTTAGTTTAAAGTCTATTTTGTCAGATATAAGAATAGCCACTCCAGCTCGTTTTTCTTTTCTGTTTGCATGGTAAATCTTTTTCCATCCTTTCACTCTTAGTCTGTGTGAATCTTTATGGGTGAGGTGGGTCTCTTGTAGGCAGCATATAGTTGGGTCCTGCTCTTTGATCCAGTCAGCCAGTCTGTGTCTTTTAATTGGGGAATTTAAGCCTTTAACATTAAGAGTTGTTATTGAAAGGTGTTGATTTATTCCTAGCATTTTATTGGTTGTTTGGTTGTCTTAGGTGTCTTTTGTTCCTTGCTTTCTGATTTACTGTTTGGTTTCTTTGTTTGTTGGACCATATGATCATCTCTATAGATGCTGAAAAAGCATTTGATAAAGTTCAGCACTCATTCATGACAAAGACCCTCTATAAGTTAGGTATAGAGGGAAAGTATCTCAACATAATTAAAGCCATATATGACAAACCCACTGCCAATATCATCCTGAATGGGGAAAAGCTGAAAGCTTTTCCTTTAAGAACAGGCACTAGACAAGGATGCCCACTCTCACCACTCCTATTCAACATAGTGTTGGAAGTACTAGCCAGAGCAATCAGAGAAGAGAAGGAAATAAAGGGCATCCAGATTGGAAAAGATGAAGTCAAACTGTCCCTGTTTGCAGATGACATGATCCTATATATCGAACAGCCTAAAACCTCTACAAAAAAACTGTTGGAATTGATAAATGATTTCAGCACAGTAGCAGGATACAAAATCAACACACAAAAATCAGTAGCATTTCTTTTCTCCAATAGTGAACATGCAGAAGGAGAAATCAAGAAAGCCTGCCCATTTACAATAGCCACCAAAAAAATAAAATACTTAGGAATTGAGTTAACCAAGGAGGTGAAAAATCTCTATAATGAGAACTACAAACCTCTGCTGAGAGAAATTAGAGAGGATACAAGAAGATGGAAAGATATTCCATGCTCTTGGATTGGAAGAATCAACACAGTGAAAATGTCCATACTACCCAAAGTGATATACAAATTCAATGCAATCCCCATCAAAATTCCAAAGACATTTTTCTCAGAAATGGAAAAAACTATTCAGACATTTATATGGAACAATAAAAGACCACGAATAGCCAAAGCAATGCTCAGCAAAAAAAATAAAGCTGGAGGCATAACACTACCTGACTTTAAGCTATACTACAAAGCTATAATAACCAAAACAGCATGGTACTGGCATAAAAACAGACACACTGACCAATGGAATAGAATAGAGAATCCAGAAATCAACCCACACACTTACTGCCATCTGATCTTTGACAAAGGCACCAAGCCTATTCACTGGGGAAGGGACTGCCTCTTCAGCAAGTGGTGCTGGGATAACTGGATATCGATATGCAGGAGAATGAAACTAGATCCATACCTCTCACCGTATACTAAAATCAACTCAAAATGGATTAAGGATTTAAATATACACCCTGAGACAATAAAACTTCTTAAAGAAAACATAGGGGAAACACTTCAGGAAATAGGACTGGGCACAGACTTCATGAATACGACCCCAAAAGCACGGGCAACCAAAGGAAAAATAAACAAATGGGATTATATCAAACTAAAAAGCTTCTGCACAGCAAAAGAAACAATTAAAAGAGTTAAAAGACAACCAACAGAGTGGGAGAAAATATTTGCAAAATATACATCTGACAAAGGATTAATATCCAGAATATATAAGGAACTCAAACAACTTTACAAGAAGAAAACAAGCAACCCAATTAAAAAATGGGCAAAAGAGCTAAGTAGGCATTTCTCTAAGGAAGATATCCAAATGGCCAACAGACATATGAAAAAATGCTCAACATCACTCAGCATTCGGGAAATGCAAATCAAAACCACATTGAGATACCATCTAACCCCAGTTAGGATGGCTAAAATCCAAAAGACTATGAACGATAAATGCTGGCGAGGCTGCGGAGAAAAAGGAACTCTCATACATTGTTGGTGGGACTGCAAAATGGTGCAGCCTCTATGGAAAATGGTATGGAGGTTCCTTAAACAATTGCAAATAGATCTACCATACGACCCAGCCATCCCACTGTTGGGAATATACCCAGAGCAATGGAAATCATCAAGTCGAAGGTATACCTGTTCCCCAATGTTCATCGCAGCACTCTTTACAATAGCCAAGAGTTGGAACCAGCCCAAATGCCCATCATCAGATGAGTGGATACGGAAAATGTGGTACATCTACACAATGGAATACTACTCAGCTATAAAAACGAATGAAATACTGCCATTTGCAACAACATGGATGGACCTTGAGAGAATTATATTAAGTGAAACAAGTCAGGCACAGAAAGAGAAATACCACATGTTCTCACTTATTGGAGGGAGCTAAAAATTAATATATAAATTCACACACACACATACACACACACACACACAAACCGGGGGCGGGGGGGGAAGAAGATATAACAACCACAATTATTTGAAGTTGATACAACAAACAAACAGAAAGGACATTGTTGGGGGGGAGGGGGGGAGGGAGAAGGGAGGGAGGTTTTGGTGATGGGGAGCATTAATCAGCTACAATGTATATCGACAAAATAAAATTTAAAAAATAAATAAATAAATAAATAAATAAATACAAAGCAAAATCTGTGAATGTGTTAATGTTGCAGTCTGAGTAGTTTAATAAATCACTCAGGTTTATCATTTAGTTAATTCCAATATTCCAGAAACACATTCACGTTAAAGTGAATTAATGTATATAAAAGCTTTTTTTGAAAAAATATAGACTACTATCAAAATGTTAGTTTTCATTACTAATAGCAATAGCTATTTTTAATAAAGAATTTTAAATGTTGGAATGTTTCGTGGTTTGTATATAAGACATATATGTCTTATATAATGTGTATTTATGCAAATACACATTCTTATGATGAATATAGGGAGAGTTAATCAGAATGAAGATTTTTTCCGGTAAGAGCTCTTACTCTCATATTTGCAGCAAAAATGTGTCATAGAAAAGTTAAGCTTTGCTATCATGTTATTATTAGGTGTTTTTGATGCATTTAAATGAAAAATGAGAGTTAGAATATAGAAAAATGTATCCAAAGTATGAGAAGGTAAATGGATAAGTGACAGAACATTAGAGAATAGTGTTGGGGGCAGAATGAATGTAGGTTTTCCAGGAGGTCTCAAATCCAATGCTCAGAGTTGCTGGGGCGGTAAGTGAGCAAGGCGGCCTGTGAGAGCAGCAACAGCTGGGGAGCACCGTCCCTTCTAACCAGGAAACAGAATGTTCAGCTCTGCTCATTATTTGGGCTCAATGTTTCCAGGTCTTCAGTTTTTAATTTTTTCAAGAGAAGATGGAAACCTGGATTTTTATGAGAACTCAACTATTTCTCATGACCCAAATATGAGGATACTTCAAAAAGTTTGTGGAAAAATAGAATTAAAAGATTATATTAATTTTTCCACGAATTTTTTGAAGTACCCTCGTATATCAACAGCCTGTAATGGACTTAGGCAGCCAGTTTTTTGCTGTTGTTGTATCACTATAATTTTTAAAATTGTATTAGTCATTAGCTATAAGAAAATGACTAATAATAACAGAAGCATGAAGTACTTTGAGACAGGTGACATACGATATTAAATGGTGACTTGCGATATTAAATCAGGTTTTTACCATAGATAACAGCAATCAGCAAACTATGGCTGGGAAGAATCCAGCCTGCCACCTTTCTGTAAATAAGATTTTATAAAAACTCAGCCACATCCACTTGTGTACATATGATCTATGCCTGCTTTTGTGCTAGAATGAAGCCTAAACTATTTACTATATGGCCCTTTGCAGAAAAAGTTTACCAACTCATGATAATATTTTGACCTTTAGCAAATCTGAATCTTTTGTGTTGAATTATGCTCTAAGAGGGTTGTACTAGATTTTAATGTCAAACGGAGCAAAAAATATTTTTCCAGAATCTCTATAAAACCATTTAATATAATTGTTTTATGTTAAAATTTTAATTCAATTTAATCTGAAGGGAAGTGATGATTAGGAGCATTTAGTAAAATTTCGCTTCCGTATTTATTAAGATGTCCATGGAAGTGTACTAAGAAATAAACTAAGCAAACTGTGACAGATAAGGTTAGGAATGCCTTTTATATGGTTGTGCAGAAAAAGTAGACCTCGATAGAAAGAATAAGTTTTAGTGTTCTATACTAATGCTAGGTAACTATAACTAATAATAATTTCTTGTATATTTTCAAATGGCTAGAAGAGACGAGTTTGAATGTTCTCAACACAAAGACAGATAAATGCAGTGATGGAAATGCTAATTATCCTGATTTGATCGTTACACACATGTATCGAAATATCACTCTATACACCGTAAATATGTACAATTATTACTTGTCAATTAAAAACATTTTAAAAAGTAAACCTAAAGGCATTACAAATTATCTCAGATAGCTAAACTGAAAAACAGTCATGACAGTACTTTTACCTTGCGCCATCTAGAGGTGAAAAATATTATTCCCCATGCAGCCTACAAATCTTTGAGGTCTTTCTCTTTTTAGCTCATGAGGTTGCTAACTATCTTAGACATATGTGGCTCTTTTTTCAAAATCTTGGAAGAGCAGAAATTCAGTATACTGCCTTGGTCAGTCCACCTTATATCTGTGAAGAAGAGGTGGGGACAGGCTTGTGCTCAATGGCCACAAAACAATGCCATCAAAACGAACACCTCAGAATGAACTTCTTAATAGAAGGATTTTCCTAGCATCGTCCTCATAGTGCTTAGATTTTAATGCTTCTGTTCTTATTAGTCATTATTTTCTCATGTGATTTTTAGTGAAAATAGGCTTCTTTTTTCCCCCCACCTGAATGGCTCCTTTTGGCTTGCTCTGAAAGAAAGCACATATGAGTATGTTTTGGACACCTTTGTGTATGTATTTGAACATCCTTGTCTAATATTAGCATGCACCCTTATTATAGGTAATGCTTTCCTTGTAGGGTTTTTATAATAACCTATATGTGCATTCTCCAAGTTATTTTGTACAAGATCTAACTATATAATATCTACAAAAAACTCACTTTATTTTGGGGGAGTTTTTTTGGGTTTTATTTATTTATTATTTTTTTGGCAGCTGGCTGGTACGGGGATCCAAACCCTGAACCTTGGCACTTTAACACCACATTCTAACCAACTGTGTAACTGGCCAGCCTGGAGAGACAAACTTTAAATCTAAGGACATACATAGGCTAAAAGTGAAAGGGTGGTTAAAATATTCTGTGCAAACAGGCACGTAAAGAGACCAGAGGTGACCATAATTATATCAGACAAAATAGACTTTAAGACAAAAATTTTGCCCATTTGCATGGAATATCATTTTTCACCATTTCACTGTTAGCCTACGTGTGTCCTTAGATCTAAAGTGAGTCTTTCATATACAGCATATAGTTAGATCTTTTTTAAAAAAAATCCTTTCAGCTAATCTGTTTTTTAATTGGTGTGTTTAATCTGTTTACATTTAAAGTAATTATTGAAGTGTCCATTAATAGATTAACGGATAAGCAGCATGTGGTATACACATACAATGGAATATAGCCACAACAAGACTGTCAATCTGATACGTGCTACAATGTAGATGAACCTTGAAAACATTGTGCTAAGTGAAATAAGGACAAAGATTGTATGTTTCCACTTACATGAGGTATCTAAAATATGCAAATTCATAGAGACAGAAATTAGAACAGCAGTTAACAGGGGCTGGGTGGGGAGGGGGAAATATGGAGCTATTGTTTAATGGTTACAGTGTTTCTGATTCTTCTGATTAGAGTGATAAGTTTGGAAATACAGTCGTCCTCCCTCATCAGCGCAGATACATTCCAAGTCCCCAGGGGATGCCTGAAATCGCAGATATTACTGAACCCTATATACACTGTTTTTCCTATACATGCATACCCACGATAAAGTTTAATTTATACATTAGGTACAGTAAGAGACTAACAACAATAACTAATAATAAAATAGAGCAATCATCACAATATGCCAGCATCACTCCTCTTGTGCTTTGGGGCCATTATGAAGTAGAATATGGGTTCCTTGAACACAAGCACTGCTGTCCCGCCACAGTTGATGAGGTAACCCAGACGGCTACTAAGTGACTAACAGGCAGGTCACTATACTATGTGGACAAAGGGGACAAAGGGAGGATTCACGTCCCAAGTGGGATGGAGCAGGCCAGCTCGAGATTTCATCACGCCTCCTCAGAATGCTGTGCAATTTAAAACTTATGAATTATTTATTTCTTGAAGTTTTCATTTAATATTTTTGGACCATAGTTGATCATGGCTAAAAGAAACCACAGAAAGAAAAAGAAAAAAAGTGGGGGGGCTACTATTGTAGATAGAGGTGATAGTCATGCATTCAACATCGTGAATGTAAGAACACTGAATGTAATGACAGTGAATTGGACACTTAAAAATGGTTAAAATGGTAAACTTCATGTTATGTATAAATTACCACAATTAAAAAAATAAATAAATAGAACAGAAACTCTATGAGCATGGCCCAGGGCAGGAGCAGATAGCTGTCACTCCAGAGCTCTCTGGCTTCTTACCTTTGTCTCATTTCCTCATTTTGTACCCACTTGACCTTACATTTAAAGTTCTTTTGTATTTTATTTAGCATTCATATTTTTATGGAAGAAATATCTTTCAGGATAACTATTTATCATATTGACAGATATGTAAATTTTCCCAACTTATTTTTTAAATTCTGCTAAGGTCCTATGTTAAAAAAAAAAAAAAAAAAAAGTCTGTGTGATATACTGCTAGGTTTTGCTAAAATTCATGGCACCAAAGAGTATGTATATTGTATGTTCCCACCCATGTTTCAGTAAAGGGAGTCATATATGTGTATTCACTACTTTTATACTAGTAAAATTCTACTAGAATACATCAGTAACTGCTAACATAGTTTCTTCTGGAGAAAGAGAATAGAGGACTAGGGATCTGAGGCAGGAGGACAAGGCTTTTTTATATTGCTTGGACATTTTACTATATGTGTGTCTCTGTGTGTGTGGTTTTTAATTTTTAAAATGTAATTGAATTTTTTGAAAAGGACTCCAAAATCTGCTTTTCCACTGAAAATGCATTAAATAACATATATTTTGCTACAAGTTGCAATCATACTGGTTTGGGTGTACACAGCCTTCTCTTTTAAGGAACTCATTTACCTGCTTCAAGCTTCGCGAAGTTGAGCCTGAACAAAGTGCCCAGGGGTTTACCAAAGTCATGGGCAGGGGTGGGCATGAGCGCCCTGCTCTCCAACTCTTCCTCACTAATGCTCACTGGGCGGTGTAGCCCTTTCTAAGATATAAGCTAGATTCTCATTAGGGAAGGAATGGCTGACCTCATCACACTTCTCATATCCTCTTTGGTGGAAATAGGTATTTCCCCTAAAAGGATACATCAGAAACTGAATTGATAGCAACAAACACATTTTCAGTTTAAAATAATAATCTTTTTCTCTAAATAAAAATTAATATTCATTTGAGTGAGTTTGAACTATAAATGTTAGCATAGAAATAGCTCCAAAAGACATGAGAAAAGCTAGCTTTGGAATAATATGCATAGTATGACTCTAAGTTAAAACAGTCAAAGCCCAAACTAATGTTTTGTAACAAGAATATATCTGTATTGCTTGTCTAATTTTTAAAGTAATGTCCATCATCTAAATTTGGGTAAATACAGAAAAGTTTAAGGAGGGAAATTGAAAATGACTCATAACCCTTCCCCACAGAAATAATACCTGTTAGCGTTCTGTTAGATTTCCTTCCAGCCTCTTCTTTCTTTCACCTCTTTCTCTCTCTCCTTTTTCCATCCTCCCTCCCTCTCTTCCTTCCTTTCACCCTTTCTTCCTCTCTTCTTTCCTTCCTTCCATCTGCCATCTGTCTTCCATTGGTAAGCGTTCTTTCATTTCAATAAATATTATTTGAAAACAATTTTAAATGTTAAATAATATTCCCTTATATGAATATATACCATCATTTATTTAGCTGTCTGTTTCTGCACATTTTCTTTTTTCTGCTATATAACTTATGAAAATCCTAATATGTAAAACACATCTGTATCTTCAATCTTTTTTGCTGGAAAATTTCCCAGAAGTGGAATTACTGGGTCAGAAAATGTGAACATTTTAAAGCAAATTTAAGGACTAATTTCTCTCCAAAAAGTGACATATTAATTGTTGATGTACACTTCCACCAAGCATACAGAAATGCGTATTTCCCTCATCCCGACACTGGGGATATCCCTCTTTAAAATACTGTGCTACCCCAACACCTACAACCAGCCCAACGATGACCACCTAGCCACCGCAGGAAGCACCCTGGGCTCCTCAGCCAGGGCGTTGGGGGGACCAAGGGCCTCAGCCATGCCCCCCGGCATCTGCAACCAGCCCAGCAACAACCACTGAGCTGCTGCTGGAAGCACCCTGGTCTCTCGAGCTGAGGCAGTGGGGGCCAAAGGCTCAGCCCAGCAATGACCGAGCCACTGCTGGAAGCCCCCTTGTCTCCCCTGCAGGAATGGATGGGGTGCCATGGGCCTTAACCATGCACCCCACTTCCTCCTTCTCCCACCCTATTTCCTTCCTCCTTTCCCTCTTCCCCTCCCCTGAACTGTTCTGAAACTATCTTAGAATGTAAAAAAATAATATTAATAAACTTAAAAAAAATAAAATTTTAAAACAAAGGAATAAATAATAAATAAAATTCTGTGCATGCATGTGCTAAATACACACATGCACACACGCACACACACACCCTTTAAATTGCTTTAATTTCTTGAGATATTGAAATAATTTTAGATGTGTATTGATCATTTGTATTTCTACATTTTTAACATTGTACTTACTCCCCAAATAACAATGACTATTTCACTTCAAAGTGTGCGTGTGCGTGTATGTGTTTCTAGGTGCTGAGAGATAAGTACACAGAGTTACCACAAGAGGTCCCTAGCACACAAATTATATTGAATCTGAAGATTTACTGGGCTTAAGTCAAAACACTTGTCCTGGCCTCGTAAGAATAGGGCTTATAAGGAACTCAAACAACTTTACAAGAAGAAAACAAGCAACCCAATTAAAAAATGGGCAAAAGAGCTAAGTAGGCATTTCTCTAAGGAAGATATCCAAATGGCCAACAGACATATGAAAAAATGCTCAACATCACTCAGCATCCGGGAAATGCAAATCAAAACCACATTGAGATACCATCTAACCCCAGTTAGGATGGCTAAAATCCAAAAGACTATGAACGATAAATGCTGGCGAGGCTGCGGAGAAAAAGGAACTCTCATACATTGTTGGTGGGACTGCAAAATGGTGCAGCCTCTATGGAAAATGGTATGGAAGTTCCTTAAACAATTGCAAATAGATCTACCATACGACCCAGCCATCCCACTGTTGGGAATATACCCAGAGGAATGGAAATCATCAAGTCGAAGGTATACCTGTTCCCCAATATTCATCGCAGCACTCTTTACAATAGCCAAGAGTTGGAACCAGCCCAAATGCCCATCATCAGATGAGTGGATACGGAAAATGTGGTACATCTACACAATGGAATACTACTCAGCTATAAAAACGAATGAAATACTGCCATTTGCAACAACATGGATGGACCTTGAGAGAATTATATTAAGTGAAACAAGTCAGGCACAGAAAGAGAAATACCACATGTTCTCACTTATTGGAGGGAGCTAAACATTAATATATAAATTCACACACACACATACACACACAGACACACAAATCGGGGGGGGGAGGGAAGAAGATATAACAACCACAATTATTTGAAGTTGATACAACAAGCAAACAGAAAGGACATTGTTGGGGGGGAGGGGGGGAGGGAGAAGGGAGGGAGGTTTTGGTGATGGGGAGCATTAATCAGCTACAATGTATATCGACAAAATAAAATTTAAAAAAAAAAAAAGGAAAGCTCATGGAAAAATAGAATTAAAAAATAATGGAAATTTTCCATGAAAAAAAATAAAATAAAATAAATAAATAAATAAATAAATAAATAATTAAAAAAAAAAAAAATAGAATAGGGCTTCTGACGTTAACAAAAACTGTTGAAGAGACCAAGGGACAGTAGCTCAGCAATTCAGAAAACTAGATGTTGAACAGTGATTTACCTGTCTGCACTCCATCCTTGGGCCCTCCTTCACTCTCCAACTAAAATCTCCTATTACTAAATTATTCTTGTTAGATATATTCACTCTCAAATTTCAAAAGAAATATAATCACCTTACATCTAGGATGCCCTGCAGTCATTCATTTGATTGTTCAGCAAATGTTTATTACTCTCTTCATATTTAACTATAGACTAATGACTTTTAACTCAACAAATAAATATTAGCTGCTATGTACCACTTTATTAGGTACTAAGAATATAATGATGAGCAAAACCAGGCACTGTGCCTAGCCTTGCAGAGCTCATATGTGTGATATCCATCCTAGCACCTCCAAACAGACTTTCAAGAAACCGTAACATGAGGCCGGCCCGTGGCTCACTTGGGAGAGCATGGTGCTGACAACACCAATTCAAGGGTTTAAGATCCCCTTACAGGTCATCTTTAAAAACAAACAAACAACAAACAAAAAAATCCCTAACAGATGGCTTTGCCTCGATAGGAGACATTGTGTGCAGTCCACACAGGGTGTGCCTACTGCTCTAAGGTCCAGAACAGTAAGTATCTCTGTGACCCATGATTACAACCTACTAGGTCCTGAGTATCAAGCCATCTAGCTATGTATAATATATGGCTTTTAAATGGATTAAAAAAAAAAACTTTACAGTGTAATACATATGCATTGTAAAGAGTTCAAATTTTAAGGAAATGTAAGCAACAAAAATGAAACTCACTCATAATTATCACAATCTTCAGAGATAGCTATTTTTAACAGAATTCTTTTTTATAGCCATACCATTATACACATACACATTTGACAAATATTTACTGACTACTCACTGTACGGGAAGCGTATTCCAAAGGCTGTCTTGATCTGCTCAGACTGCCAATAACAAAATATCATACACGGGATGGTTTAAACAATAGAAATTCATTTTCTTACAGTTCTGGAGGCTAGAAGCCCCAAATCAAGGTTCTGGCGGATTCGGTTTCCGGTGAGGACCTTCTTCCTGGCTTGCACACTGCCACCTCATGCTGTGTCCTCACATGGCCTGTCCTCAGTGTGTGCAAAAGTCCTGGAAAAAGTGGAAATTTCCTGGGTATTTCTGGAAAGGTTCTACATTCCTGATCAAGGTGCTGCCCTCCCTTTTCACCCCTTCGTGCTACCTGGATTGTAGTTGTGGGGCTGTAGATCTGTCCTTGATAACTTCCTTGAGCTCTTGCCCCAGCTCTGCTCTGTTCATTTCTATTTGGTTAAGCCTCTGTGTTTGGGTTTCTGTTACATGCAGCCAACCACAACCCTGATATGACTGTCATTACAGCAATTCGAGGAAGAAGTTATGAGAACTTTATCACCTGGTCTGAACAGAGACAGTGAAATGAGGCTAGAGGTGACAGGGTTGATTCACAAGCTATTAAGGAAGCAGAATCAATAGGACTTGGTGATTAATTGGATGTCACCTATTTGGAGTTATCATCAAGAGACCACTCCTCTCCCTCCAAGTTCCAGGACCACATATCCCACTGTCCTCGTACGTATTTTTTCCTACCCAATGTCTTTTTTATCTCTCAGCATTTTCCCTTCCACATTTCAAGAAGCTGGCCAGGTTTTTATCTGTCCTTGTTTAAGGGGATTTGTGTAGATGGACCTAAAAGAGACGTTGTATGAAATAGTCCCCTTTCCCAGCCTCTATTTTGAAAAATCTGTATTCATTCTGGGACTGTGCTGGTTATTTTCCAAGGAAAGAAGACTGACCACTCACTGCCTTCAAGAAAGAAACAAACCCAATGAGAGCAGCTGGAGGGACTTCCTGAGACTAACACAGGGGGTGAGGGGACATGGTCTTCTTGGGCCCCTCCCTCAGTAAGGGGCCCTGCCAGGTAGTGCAAGCCACTAACCTTGGACTCATAATTTTTGTTTGTTTGTTTGTTTTAGGATTCCTTTACTCATTTTATTTCCAGAGAAACAGAAACAAAAACGAAAAACATCAATCTTTCAATGAAGTTTGAAATGCTTAAGGAAAACCTTCACTGGGGTGCTTTCAGGGGCAATAAATGGTGGAATTAAATTCAAATCAGTTATTTGCCTGCAACTGCTAAGTAGGTAGAGAAAAAAGTTATCTCCATATCAAATGGTTTCAAGGTATAGGGATTTGAAATTTTTTTATTGAAACATAGTTGATTGTACGTAACTGTGGGGTACAGAGTTGAATATCAATACTTGTGTGCAATATGTGATTCTCAAATCAGGATTATTAGTATATTCAATATAACACAATGTAATAGTCTTTCATGGCCCTTTATCAATTCTTCCCTTATCCCCCCTTTTCCACCTCTGGTAACCTCGGTTCTATTCTCTCCTTTCGATAGTTAAACATGTTATTGTATCTCTCTTTCTTTCTTTTTATTTATTTGTTTATTTTTTTAGCTCCCACTTACAAGTGAGGACATGCAGTATTTCTCTTTCTGTGCCTGGCTTTTTTCACTTAACATAATTTTCTCTAAGTACATCCATGTTGCTGCGAATGGCAGAATTTCATTCTTTTTTAAGGCAGAGTAGTATTCCATTGTGTCAATATACCACATTTTCCTTGTCCAGTCACCTGTCAATAGACATTTAGGTTGGTTCCAACTCCTAGCTATTGTAAACAGAGCTGTGATAAACATGGGAGTGCAGGTATCCCTTTGACATGATGATGTCCATTCCTTTGGGTGTATACCCAGCAGTGGGATTGCTGAATCATATGGTAGTCCTATCTGGAGTTGTTTGGGGAAACTCCATACCATTTTTCCATAATGGCAGCACCAGTTTACAGTGAGGACTCATCCTTGACTTGCTCCTCTCCTGTATTACCTCCCACAATTAGTCCATCATCTAATCCTATTTTATTTCCTAAGTATCTCCTGTGTTTCTCCATTTCTTTCCAACTCTATTGCCAACTCATGAACTTTTAGGGCACATTCAACCCATAGCAGCTCCTGTGTCATGTAAAACTATGATATAATAACATTTGTTATGCTTTTCTCCGTGTTAATCTGTTTATCAGGTGATTTTTTTGAAAAACTTCAGGGGTTAAAGGAGATGTCTTCCCCTGGCCCCTACAACTGAATAGTGCCCTGACATTTCTTCCAAAACATCATATTTATTCCCCAGGCAGCAGCAAGTCATTCATTTCTTTGCTCCAAACTTACTTATTTTTAAAAACAGCTTTACTGGAATATCATTACATACCATAAAATTCACCAGTTTTAAGTGTACAATTTACAGAGTTGTGCAACCATCCCTGCAATTCAGGTTTAGAATATTTTCATCATCCTGAAGAAAACCATCATGCCCATTTTCAGTCAACCCCTGTTCCCACCTCAGCCCCAGGAAATCATGAATACACTGTTTATACTCTATAGATTGGTCTTTTCTGAGCATTTTTATAAAAGGGATCATACAGCATGTGGTCTTATGTTCCTGGCTTCTTTTGCTTAGCATAATTGTTTTCAGGTTCATCCATGTCTTAGCATCTATCAATAGTTCAATCCTTTTATGTCTGAATTAGTATTGCATTGTATGGATATAACACTTTTTCTTTATTCATTTGTTATTTGAAGGATATTTGGGTTGTTTCTGGCTATTATGGATGCTGCTGTGAACTTTCAAAGATTATGTACAAATCTTTGTGTGGAAATATGTTTTCATTTCACTTGGGTAAGTACCTAGGAATAGAATTGCTGGATCATATGGTAAACATACTGTTTTAAAATGTTGGTTTTATTTTTATTCATGTATAGGGAAGCCAACAGATCAGCAGATGACTGCCCTTGAAAAGACAGCTTGTTACAGTACCCAAGAAGAGGGGGTGTGTTCTACCATTCAGGGCCACATGGGAAAGCACCTTTAAACAGGGCTTTCCATACTTTTAAAGGGGTGGTTTTGGGATAACACATTCTCTAAATTCATGTCACACACTGCTTACTCTTCTGTCTGATTCCAGTCTGCTACCCCGCCTCACCCATCACACAGCCTGTAGCTTGTTATTTGTTCCTTGTTTAGGTGTTGCATTTCTATGGCTTTCTTAAGCTACTGCAATTATCTTCCTGCATGGCTCAAAAGTTATTTTAATGACATTGCATAGGATTCTTCCCACATATATATCATTCTTATTAATCCTCTTTGAACTTGAACATTCAGTATTTTTTCCCCTGTTTTTCAGGTCACAATTCATATAGATATGTATTTTTTATCAAAAATAATTTGATAAAATCCCCCAATATAAAAAGACAGAGCAAAACAAACAGAAAAAAGGAAACTGATGGAAGCAAACAAGAACAGAAGAAAACAAAACCAACCAGTAAATAATCTCCTTGGGAAAATAATAGAAAATTTTGCATCCATAACATAAGGATAGGGTACTACAAAAAGTAGAGACCAAGAAAGAACATTTGCAAATTTAAAAATATAGAAGCTGAAATTAAACATTTTAATAGAAGAGTCAGGAAGTCAAATTAAGATTATCTTCCCACAAGTGAAACAAAAAGAGAGAACATAGAACAAAAAGGGTTTGGTTACTGGACTTAGAGGATCAAGCCAGGAGATCAGAAATCATAGAAAGAGAAAAGAAAGAAAATGGAAGACATAAAATTTTCCAAGGAAAAATACAAGAAAATTTCCTGGAAGTGAAGGACACAGAGTCTCCAGATTGAAAAGGTCCTCTGAATGTCTAACATCATAAACATTTCAGAGCATCAGAAATAAAGAGGCGATCCTAAAACTTGTGGAGCAACAAAACAGATTCCATATAAAATAATGAGAATAAGAACGCTCAGCAGCACCGGATAGTAGAAAATAAAGGAGTAACGCCTTTAAAATTACCCAGCCGAGCCATGAATCAAGTGCAAGTGTAGATTAAGACACTCGCCTCTCTTAGAGCCTGCTAGAATCTGTGGTCCAGCAAATAGAGAGAGCAAACCAAGGATATCACTGGATCCAGGAAAAGGGGTCCCAAAAGAAGAGAAACTATTTGACAGAGAAGGGAATTCTCAGGATGGCAGCTGTGCAGTAGGGCTTCAGAGCAATCTGTCTGGGCTGCAGAAGGGTGAAGTGCTATTGAGGGGAGATCTCCAAGAAAAAATGAAAATGATAGATTACCTCGTATGCTTGAGTATTGTGGGGAAGAAAAAACATACTGAGTATTTGATAGAGCAGGCAGACTACTGGAAAACATTAAAGATAGGTATAGAGACAACAGAATTTTGAAAATTATTAATTAAAGGAAAAATAAAAATTTGTATAAGACACAATATATACTTAATGAGGTCATCACTAAAACCATATTTACATAGTCATAATAATCCATTGCTAATGATTTATCCAGAATTTTTTATACTGAGGGTGAGGAGAGGAAGTGGGAGATAAGTAATATAACTGACGAAATCATCATTTACCTAACAGAAAGTTAAAAATTTCAAATTGATAAATCAAGAAATGGTGATACAGTATATTACTTAAAAATATGAAGATAAATGCCAGTTTTTTGTTTCTTATTTTTTAAAGCTAAATTAGTTCAAAATAGTTGCCTCTGGGGAATAGGGGACAAGATCTTTTCAATATTATTTTTGTTAAGACCGTTTAATACTATTTTGAGCACCTACTGTAGGCCAGGCATATACCTCCCTTTCCCCAAAACCCCAATCACCAGAGCCAGCCTTCACCCAGAGACACATGCTGATGCCTTTCATTGCCTCCCCAGGACCCTGCTCCATCCGTGACTGCTTCTTCCGTTTCCACCATCAGTCAGTCTCTCCCTCTCTACCGGCTTCTTTCCCTTTGCTTATAACTGTGTCCAAGAACTTCCAGCTTGGCAAACTGACTGGCCAACTTTGGCTTCATTCCCTGGATTCTGATCTCATTTCTTGGCACAGAGTATTGCTGGAATGCTGTCCACTACTAATGAGCCTTCTTTGGGCACAGCTCCAGGACCTCCCACGTGTGAGCACTTTTTAAGTACTCCGTATTCTGTAGCTTGGGGCACACAAAGCCAGTCCTACCTGCAGCAATGGGCTTTTAGGGGTCAGAAGTACAACAACTGTGGAAATAACTTGAAACAAGTAAGGAGAGAGAAGGAAGAGTCACGGGTGACACTGAAGGATGGCAGGGCCATTCTTGACACTGGAAACTAAGGAGATGGGACATCTTGTGAGGGAGGTAAGGAAAATGATAAATTTGACTTTAAACAAATTGAATTTGAAGCATACTGAATTTAGTAGTAATCAGAGCAAAGTGGGCAGATTAATCATTATCCAGAAACAGTGAGATATAATGGGAAAGGCTTTGGAGTTAATATATACTAATTCATATTCTGGCTCTGCCAGTCACTCACTGAATGACTATTGACAAGTTGCTTAACATCTCTGATCTTAGTCCATTTTGTTGCTTATAACAAAATACATGGAAGTGGCTGATTTATAAAGAAAAATGAAATTTATTTGCTTACAGTTTCTGAGATTGGGAAGTCCGAAGTCCATCTGGTGGTGGCAACAGTGACCCAGGGATCTCACATTGCAAGATGGTGAAAGCAGAGAGAGCAGGGAGATCAAGACAGACTCTCCTCTTCTTTTAAAACCCTCAGAACCATACCCCTGACCACCATTTTAGATCCATTCATTATGGCATGGTGCTACAATCCAATCACCTCTTCAAGGCCCCACCTTTCGGTTAACACAATAGGATTTCTCACCTTCTTAACAGTCTCAGTGGGGGCTAAGTTTCTAATACATAAAACTTGGGAGACAATTCAAGCTTCAATGAGCTTTGCAGTGACATAACTCAGTCCACTACAACCAGGGAAAGGCCACGTGGATCAGAAAGAACAATCTGGCTATCGTGTAAAGACTAGATTTGAGATGCCAAGAGGGCAGATCAGTATTCTGGTGGCAATTGTACAGAAGATAAAGGACAGGATCAAGGGATACTTGAGGGAGGGGACAACTAGAGAAAAGAGAGAAATGGAACAATTTAGGAAATGCTTGGGAGATAAAACTAGTAGGTTGTTGTGATTTACTGGATTGCGGGGTTTGTGTAGCAGATGATATCAACGTTCCACTTGATGCCTTTGGATCCCTTTACCATTTCCATGCTATACTTTCACTTCCAACAGCCAACATCTGCAAGAATCAGAAATACCTGGGATTTACATCACCCTGGGGAGAGCCCAAGCAAATGACTTCTGCTACTGGAGTATAAATATTCCAGCCTCCTTGCCCCCGATCCAGACCGCTCTGAGGTATGACTGCCTCCAGAATCCCACTGTGGACTTGAGCCTCAAGTACCTCCGGGACTCATATCAAATACTTGTTTGGCTTCCTCCCATTCCCTGTCTCTCTTCCCCACTCCTTTACTGCTTTTTCCTGGCAACACTTCCTCAAAATCACTTTCAAATGAGTCCTCATCTCAGGGTCTGCTTCTGGGACCCTTTAGGAAGGTAAGGGTCTGCCTTACCTTCCTAAGACAGTGTAGTAGTCATTAGTGCTGATTATTCATTCTTCTGCACATGCGGTAGGGTTCTACTTCCCAGCCTTCTGCAGTTGGGTGGTGGGACCAAGTTAACAGCTCTAGCAGAGGTGCTATGTGTTGTTTCAGGGCTGAGCATAAAATTGCTAAGATGAAACCCCTTAGAGCTCTTTTCCCTCTCTTGTGGTGATCAAAAATGTTGCAGGTCATGGCTGCTGTATTATCCTGGATCCTAGAATAAGTTCGACAAAGTGAAGCAGAGCCCCCAGCTCTAATTCAATAGTCAGAGAGTAAACTTGTGTTGTGTTAAGCCACTGAGAGTTGGAAATCGTTATTGCAGCATAACCTAGCATGTTCTGACAGATACGGAGGGTGAGAAAAAGAGAAGAATTAAGGATGACCAAGATTTCCCACTTGGGGTATTGGATGGATGGTGTTAATTCTTTGGGGTTGGGAAAAACAGAGGAAGAAGAGAGCTGAGTTTTGTTTGTTTGTTTAGATGGGGAATTTTGTGCAGTTTTAGACATTTTGAGTTTGAGATTCTTGTGGACATTCAAACCGAGATGTTGAGAAGGCAGTTGGTAAGTGGTCTCAATCTCTGAAGAGTGATCAGGGCTGGAGACAGACTTGTGGGACAAAAGTAGTAAACTAGGAAAATAGGGATAGAAAATTGGGACCAAAAGAAAAAAATAGAATGCATATGTGCTAATGATAAACATTAACACAGAAGCTATGACTGAATTTTAAATTGGGAGTTGAGCTTCCTGGCCAGGGAAGCAAGGGACATGTATTCTATAATATAGTTCTCACTATTGGAAAGAAATAAGTATATCAGCTCCTTTAAGAAACTGGAGTTCTCAATGTCTCCTTCCCACTTCAACCAGAGTAGCTTCTGAATAATAGTATCTTACATAAGAATTTCATGAATAAAAATTTTTGGAAAACTATAGGTGATCATCCCTAAATATCATTTCTTTAGGCTAGATTTCTGATACAAACTGAACGGCAAAAATATTCAATATATATTCTCGGCAAAAAAATTCAATATATGTTCTCTGGGGAGGGTTTGGAGTACAAGAATTCTTCTTTGTAAGTCCCAAGAAGGTGGGAAGGTAGACAACTAATCATGAAAGCTGAAATGCTTTATCAGCACTCCTGGCCGGGCAGAAGACCATTGGAACTGAATATGGAGGGGAGTCGCAGGTGTATCTAGGCAAAGTAGGACTTTTTTCCAGGAAGAAGCTTTGGAACTTTCCCAGCTTTGTTGTAGCTATCTAAGTTGTCCTGTGAGCTTCTGCACCTTATATAGCCCATCTTGATCTCTATGAGTTTGGACAGTGCTGCTCTGTATTCGCCAGCACTTCCACTGAACAGTGACTGCTAGTGCTTTTGTAGCCATGAAACTTTCCAAACAAGTATTATAATGTCTTCAATAGAGCAGAAGGGAATAATTGACCACAGAGGGGCCTGGAAGTGATTTTAATCACTAAGAGTGACATTGCAAGATGACTACAATCCTTAGCTAATGTGATGTGGAAGGTTTTATTTCACAAAACATCAAATCAACTCAGCACACTGAATAGACATAGTCTTTGGTAAAACTTTCATGTATTTGTTGGAGTCTACTAAACTTTATGAGAGCAAAAGAAGGATGGTTCAAGCATTTGCATAAAATATCAGCAATTTTTTCAAAAAGCAGTCATAGAAAAGAAGATGGGGAAAAATCATAAAAGTAAATACCATAAAGAACCACCATGCTCATAACACCAAAGTTTGGGGTTCAGTCCCTATACTGGCCAGCCGAAAAAAAAACATTTTTTTAATTTTAAAAAAAGAACCACCAATATTTTCTCAATAAGATGTTATGATTAAAAATCTTGTTTTATGGAGTTCAGTTAAGTGAACTGAAGCGTGTCTTTGGTATTATAATATCTGCAAAAGCAATTTTCAACCTTTAAAGCATAGAGACAAAAAAAAGTAAAAACAAAAACACAGAGATGATGATTTAAGCATTCTCTGTATTCTCCCAGGTATAATAGGGTCTAGAGTACTTGATGGGAAACTTTTCAACTAGTAAAAACAATCATAGGATGGGCAGAACATACAATAGGTATAAAAATCCAGTGTTAGGTGCAAAAGTACAAACTATAGAGAAAAAGATTCATAGATTTAGACATTAAAATTTTTAATTTCAATTCATTAAAAGATACCATTATCTAATTAAAACTTCTTTTCATCAAAAGACACTGATGATAATAAACAATAAATATTTATATAGTGCTTTCTATATGCTAGGCACTGTTCTATGTTAAATATAAACTTGTTTAGTAATATTATCTTCATTTTACAGATGAAGAAGCTGAGGAACAGAACGCTTTTTGGTTTTTGTTTCTTGGGTTTTTTTTAAGTGAAAAAACAAGACATGGACCAGGAGAACATATCAAAAATACATACAGACAGTACAGACAAACATATGGAATTCCTGCAAAACAAATAGAATAAAAATAACATGGTAGAAAATGGGCTAAGGATATGAAAAAAAGAGGAAATTCAAGCGGCCAGTAAACATATAAAAAGATGTGAAATTTCAGTAATAATCAGAGAAATGCAAAGTAGAACAATAATGAGACAGCATTTCTATTGCATCCCACTGTCAAACATTTAAGTCTGAAAATATCAAGTGTTGATAAGAATGTGGAACCACTTAAACATTATTTCACTGGTAGTGCTTGCACAAATCTGCACAGCCACTTTGAAGAACAATTTGACCTTGTCTAGAAAGTTGAACAGGCTCACACCTTGTGATTCAGTAATTCTACTCCTAAACATATACCGTAGAAAATTTGAGCTCATTAGTATAAGGAGACATGGACAGAATGCCCATTGAGCATTGTTTATTATCTTCTATCAGTAGAAGATAAACTGTAATTGATTCATATGCGAGGCTAATACACATTGGGTGGGAACATCTCGCTGTGGCCTTCATATGGAAAACACAACCTTGGCTGGCCAGTTAGCTCAGTTGGTTAGAGCTAGTGTTATAATAAGAGTTCAGATCCCGATACTGAGTTTTGAAAGATGATTCAAGTTTGCCTAGCAGAGCAGGGCAAGTAAGAACATTCTCACTTGAGGAATGAAAGTATGTAAAAGCACAGAGCATGAAACAGCTGGGTTTAGGCAAGGGCCTATGAGCAGCTTACAAAGCTTTCAGTGTGACCTTAGCAATGTCAAGGGCAAGTCCTAACACCAGGGGAGTCAATGTGGGAGGGGGTGGGCTCTCTCAGTGGTGGGGGAGGAAGCACACAAAACAGGCATTGCCCTTTGATGCCCTCTCTGCATGTTCACAGTCTTGCTCTCACACGCCTTCCCCTAACATCTTTCATTGCTGTAGCAACAGTTATGTCAAAATAATAATCTTTAAAAAAATTGCTGAAAAGACCCGCATTTGGAATGAAGTGCTCAGGAGGAGCACTCTTCCTTTTGCTCCTGCTAAAGGTCGAATGTGTCCCCCAAAAGTTCATGTATTGGAAACTTGATCTCCATTGTAACAGTATTAAGAGGGTGGGAAATCCAATTATGGTATTTGAAAGATGGGGCCATTGAGAGGTGATTGGATCATGAGGACCATGCCCTTGTGAATGGATTAATCCATTCATGAAGAAATGAGTTATCATAGGCTTGGTTCTGATGGCTTTATAAAGAGAGCAAGTGAGCAGTTTAGCTCTTTTGCTCAGGCCATTCTTGCCATGTGATACTCTGTGTTGCTGTAGGGTCACCACCAGGAAGAAGGCCCTCACCAGATATGTTCCCTGGACCTTGGACTTCCCAGCCTCCCAAGCTGTAAGAAATAAATTTCATTCATTTTGTAAATTCCTCAGTTTCATGTGTTCTGTTGTAAGCAACAGCAAGTGGACTAATACACCCCCCCGCCCCTATAGTCCTGAAAAGTGGCCAGAGCTGCTGAAGAGGAGGCTGGAGATGAAGGTGGGCAGAGGCCTGACCACACATGGCTTAGTACCACAGGTGAAGAGCTGGCACTTAACATGGTATGCAACGGGGAGTCAGCAAAAGGTTTCAGGCAAGGGCGCACTTTATTTTCTGAATAACAACAATAACAACACATATTTGAGAGTAAACACATAGGCCCTCTCCCCCACATAAACATATATGTGTATGTAAGGTAAATAGACACACTATATTTAGAGACATTAGATAGATTCTCTATAAATATATCAAATATATGTAAATATACACACAAACAATGGCTTAATTTACTCCCACAGAGTATATACACATCACACACATGTGATGTGTATATACATATATATGAGGGGTCTTCAAAAAATTCATGGAAGAATTTGTATTATCTTTTAAGATTTTTTTTTTTTGGTAGCTGGCTGTTTCAGGGAACTTGACCTTGTTGTTACAAGGCCATGCTCTAATCGACTGTGCTAGCTGACCAGCCCCCATATTATCTTTTAATTCCATTTTTCCACGAACTTTTTGAAGAACCCTTGTGTGTGTGTGTGTGTGTGTGTGTGTGTGTGTGTGTGTGTGTGTGTATACATATGTATATGTATACATAGTCTGGTGTGTGTACATATAAATAAAAAAGAATGTAATATTATACATGTATGTGTATCATATATGCCTGTATGCATATAATATACATATATACTGTATACAAAGAGAAACAGAGAGAGAGACAGAGTGAGACGGAGAAACTTCAGGATACTTCCCCAAGCTATGAGCAGTGGTAAGTTACCTCTGAGGATTGGATTGGAGGGGGACTTTTACTTCTCACTTTCTATCTTTATACATTTCAGCATTGTTTGAGTTTGCTACAAGAACATACATTAATTTTGTAATATAAAAATCTCAAAAGCATAAAAATTTAGAGACTATTATGTAGATTCAGGCTAAAAAATTTCACAATCTAAATGAAATGAAATGTCCAGTGTTCTGTGGAGATAAGAGAGCTGTGGCAGCAGTGTACGGGGTGGGGGTTGGGCTGGAGGAGGGTGGAGGTGGGTACAGGCTGGACAACAGTCTGCAGGTCATTGCAGGACGTCCAGGAGAAAAGGAGGTGTGGATTACATGCACTCTGTCATTGCTGAGGCTTTGCTCCTGCTGATCTCAAACCTGGAATCTGCCCCTCACCCCAACTTCTCCACCTACTGAAATACTGCTCCTGCTGATCTCAAACCTGGAATCTGCCCCTCACCCCAACTTCTCCACCTACTGAAATACTGCTCGTCCTTCAAGGCTGAGTTCAAATGCTGTTTCTACCTAAAGCTTCCCCATTCCCAGCCTCCTTGCTAGTGTTATCTCCTCAGTGTTCCCCAAACTCTGTTTCTTCGGGTATGGCATTTCTTTCTGCCTGGTCTTATCTCTAGTTATTTATATCTCTAAAACAGACTGGAACATCTTTGAGGGGAAGAGTCATTTCCTAGCCATTTTTAAAAATCTCACAGTTCTAGTACAAGGTTTTATTACGAGGAGGAATATCCAGGTTCTTGATCTATGAAAGATTCTTCTTTCATGGGTCAAGAAAAACCAGCAAAGGAAAGGAAGAGAGAAATAGAATATGATAGGGCTCTAGCACCAAGCGAAGGTACCGCGAGAGTGCACAGGCATCTTCACCAGAGAGAAACAAAGGCACCCCGACCTCCTCCATTCTCTCTGTCCCATGTGGCAACCCTAATGTCCCACCTCTAGCCCTTCTGTCCTACCTGGTGTGCAGGGCCTGTCTGATCCAGTCTGAATATATATGAGCGGCCTCCCTGGGGCACATCCCTACTCTGTGCCATGTAAAGCCTTAGCTTTACATGTCATACATTCTCAATAAATGATCATTGAATGAAAATGATTCAGAAGAGCCTTATTTTGAGATAGAAACCATTTTAAAGCTATAATATCCTTTTTCTCTCTGTTGATGTGACCTGTCATAAATCTATAACTTTTTCCTAATTTCATTATATTTAATTTTTTTTAAAAAAAGGTACAAATAACTACATTCCAAAAAAAAAAAAAATCATCTTTTCCTAAAAGGTGCTATATGATGTTTTGCACATCAGCATCTTCTTTATGGAATTTCAACTTTGTCCACACATAGGAATCACCTGGAGAATTTAAAAGAAAAAAGAAAAGTTCCCAGAGCCACTTCAGAAATTTGTCTCAATTGTTCTGAGGTAGAACCTAGACCCTATTTTAAAAGTTTCTCAGGTGATGTTAGCATGAAGCCCGGGGTTGAAGTTTCACTGATACAGTCCATTGACTTATGCCCCCAGGGCATTTTCTTTGAAATCCTTTACCATAGGGAGATCAAAGACTTTTCCCCCGGGATTCACTTGAGATCAATGTGACCTGGCCATCAGGCTGACTCTCTGAGTCCTCTTCATTTCCACCTCAATTCCAGCAATGTTAGAGTCTCCCTATCCCCCCATCAGGAATGTTATTCTTCACTTTTTTCACTTTTTAAATACTTTCCTCATAAGTTCAACAAATTATAATAAGTTTTGTAATTTTGCTTTTACAGTTCACTGTAAGTCTCTTTTAAATAATTCTTCCAGCTGGTTGAAGGTAGGGAATTACCTCAATTATTCTCAGTCAGTTACAGATGGAACTCCTTGTTCTACTTTCCCCCCCCTTCGCACTATTGCCCTTGACAATTCTTAAAAAAAAAAATTCTTCCAACTTTATTGTTTAATTTTTTCAAAACATACTATGCACGTAAAAACATATATTGATATATTTGTATTGCATGTATATGAGCACACATGCGTGGGTGTGTGTCCTTATATCTATTGTTCTGCACCTTGCTTTTCTTTTTTAAACTTGTTCTGGAATCTTTCAAACATACAGAAGGATATACATAAGAAATGGACAGCCAGTAAATAGAAACATAAACCTAAATGGCCAGTGATCACATGAAAATATTCGCAATCTCATTGTGATTAGGAAGATGCACATTCAAATCACAGTAAGAAAACACCACATCCATTAGCCTGTCAAAAGTTTAAAAGTCTGACAAGGGGAGGGTGTGGAGCGATAGGAATGTTAAAATACTGCTGGTTTGAGTATAAATTAGTACAACGTCTTTGGAGAACAAATTGGTAGTATCTAATGTATTATTCAGCCATTGGCAAAATAATGCTGTGTAGAAAAACACCCCAAGTGAGCAAAAATTTCTTAAACAGGATGCAAAAGAAAAATTAAACAAATGAAAGAAAGCACATTTTTTCTCAAGTGCACACAGAACGTTCTCCAGGATAGACCATATTTTAGGCCATAAAGCAAGTCTCAATCAATTTTAAAAGATTAAAATCATACAAAGAATGTTCTCTGATGTCAATGGAATGAAAATAGAAATTAATAACATAAGGAAGTTTGGGAAATTCACAAATATGTGAAGATTAAACAACACACTCCTAAATAAACAATGGATGAAAGAAGAAATGTCAACAGAAATTAAAACATACTTTGAAGTGAATGAAAATAAGGACATAGCCTACCAAAACTTATGGGATGCAGCAAAAATAGTGCTTAGAGGGATATATATACCTGTAAACACCTACATTAAAAACAAAAATCTCTAATCAATGACCTAAACTTCAACCTCAAGAAACTAGAAAAAGAAGAGCAAACTAAATCCAAAGCATGAAGAAGGAAGAAAATAACAAAGATTAGAGTGGAAATAAATAGAGAATAGAAAATCTGTAGAGATCAACAAAGCCAAAAGTTGATTCTTTGAAAAGATTAAAAAAAATATGACAAACCTTTAGATAGGCTGACAAAGATAAAAAGAGAGACGATTCAAATTTTTAAAATCAGAATTGAAAGAGGAGACACTACTACTGATCTTACAAAAATAAAAAGGATATAAAGGAATACTATGAATAATTGCATGTCAACAAATTAGATGATCTAGATGAAATAGACAAGTTACTAAAAACATGTAAATTCACAAAGTTGACTCAAGAAAAACAAGAAAATCTGAATAGACATACAACGAGTCTATAAAGATAAAATTAGTAATCAAAAACATCCCACAAAAAAAAGTACAGATGGCTTCATTGCCTAATACTACCAAACCTTTATAGAAGAATTAACACTAGTCCTTCTCAAACTTTGCCAAAAAATAGAAGAGGGAATACTTCCTAAATCATTCTGTGGGATAATATTACTGACAACAAAGCCAGACAAGGACATTACACAGGAAGAAAACTAAACACTGGTATCGCTTATGAACATCAATGTGAAAATCCTCAACAAATACTGGAAAACCAAGTCCAGAACTGATGAACTCTCCCTTCCATGAAAGTTTCTCAACAGGATGTGATGCTGTTTGATAGCATTTTACCCATAGTAGAACTTCTTTCAAAATTAGTCGATCTTCTCAAACGCTGCCACTGCTTTATCAACTGTTTATGTGGTATTCTAAAATGTTTGTTGTCTTTTCAACAATGTTCACAGCATCTTCACCAGGAGTAGATTTCATCTCAGGAAACTACTTTCTTTGCTCATCCATGAGAAGCAACTTTTCATTTGTTAAAGTTTTATCACGGGATTCTGGCAATTCAGTAACATCTTCAGGTTCCACTTTTAGTACTAGTTCTTTTGTTCTTTCCACTATATCTGCAGTTACTTCTTCCACTAAAGTCTTGAACCCCTCACAGTCATCCATGAGGGTTGGAATCGACTTCTTCTAAACTCCTGTTAATGTTGATATTTTGACCTCCCATGAATCACAAATGTTCTTAATGGCATCTAGATTGGTGAATCCCTTCCACAAGGTTTTCAATTTACTTTGTCCAGATCCATCAGAGGAACCACTATCTAAAGCAGCTACAGCTTTATAAAATGTATTTCTTAAACTATTACACTTGAAAGTCAAACGACTCCTTGATCTATGAGCTGCAGAATGGATGTTATGTTAACATGCATGAAAACAACATTAATCTTGTACTTCTCCATCAGAGCTCTTGGGTGACCAGGTGCATTGTCAATGGGCAGTAATGTTTTGACTTCTCCTCTCTAGCTATGAATGTCCTAGATAGCATCTTCTTCCAACAGAAGCTGCTCTGTCTACACTGAAAATCTGTTTCTTTAAAAAAATAAAAGAATGACAATCTGTTTTTTAGTGTAGCCACCTTCGACAGTGACCTTGGCTAGACGTTCTGGATCACTTGCTGCAGCTTCTCCAACAGCACTCGCTGCTTCACCTTGTACTTTCCTGTTATGGAGACGGCTTCTTTCCTTATATCTCATGAACCAACTTCTACTAGCTTCAGACTTTTCTTCTGAAGTGTCCTTGCCTCTTTCAGCCTTCATAGAGTTGAAGAGAGTTAGGGCCTTGCTCTGGAGATTTTGGCTTAAGGGAATGTTGTGGCTGGTTTGATCTTCTCTCCAGACAACAAAAACTTTCTCCATATCAGCAACAAGGCTGTTTTGCTTTCTTATCATTTGTGTGTTCACTGGAGCAGCACTTTTAATTTCCTTCAAGAACTTTTCCTTTGCATTCACAACTTGGCTAATTGTTTGTCACAAAGAGACCTAGCTTTTGGCCTGTCTCAGCTTTCAACATGCCTTCCGCACTAAGCATAGTCATTTCCAGCTTTTGATTTAAAGTGAGAGACATGACTCTTCCTTTCACTTGAACATTTATGGGCCATTGTAGGGTTATTAATTGGGAATAGGGAGGCCTGGGGAGAGGGAGAGAGACAGGGAAGTAGCTGGTCAGTGGAGCAGTCAGAATACGCACAATGTTTACTGATTAAAATTATTACATTTATTGGAAAAATGGCACCGATAGACTTGCTCAACACAGGGTTGCCACAAACCTTCAATATGTAAAAAAACACAATATCTACAAAACGCAATAAAGCAAAGTGGAACAAAACAAAGTATGCCTGTATCATGACTTGGGTGATTGTTTTAGTCCTTTCTGGCTGCTATAATAAAAATATCATAGACTAGGTGGCTTATAAACAACAGAAATCTATTTCTCATAGTTCTAGAGGATGGAAGTCCAAGATCAGGGTGCCAGTGTGGTTGGGATCTGGTGAGGGTGCCCTTCCGGGTTGCAGACTGTCGACCTCTCATTGTATTCGCACATTGCAGAGAGCAGGAGCAAGCTCTCTCATGATGCTTATAAAGGCACTAATCCCTTTCCTGAGAGCTCCACCCTCATGAGCTAATGCTAATTACCTCCCCAAAGCCCCACCTCCTCATACTATCACATCAGGGGCATTGTATAAAAATATGTTTTAACATTAATTTGGGAGGACACCAATATTTAGTCTGTAACCATGATAATTATTGGGGTGACAATTATTGAAAATTCATTGAACTGTGCACTTAATATCAGAGACCTTATACACTTTCCTATAAATGTTATAGCTTAATACAAAAGGAAAAATCAGAAGTTTAAATTCCCTCACTTTGCCATGGACTTGTTGTTACCAAATTAGGCTCTTGGGTCCCAAAGTCATATAAATGAACAATGCACCCAGCAGTAAAGCAAGCAATGCTTTATTAAAATAGGAGATAGACTTATGCATAATGGAGGTAGCTACAGAGAAGCTAGCCCTCCTAGAGGAGCTTTTCACGGTCCTTTAAAGGGAAAGGGGACGAGCGGTGCAGGCTAACATCATCATTCTGCACCTCTGGAGTCTGTCCATTCTGTTCTTCCTGCTTGTGTCAAGGCTGTATGCTCAGTTAGGTCTTTGGTCCTTGTGCCTGCTCAGAAGGTCCAAGATGGTGGTGGTGTTCATTATCACTATCCCAGGAGAGTCATTGTAGCAGTCACCTTGAAGCTTTGTGTACATGTGGGAACACCTAAAATGTTCTTAAGGTTAATCTGTTACTTAATTTTTACAATTACAGGGAAAAGAAATAATGGGTAGATAATGATAAGTTTCAAACAAAGCTAACAGTTATATTTTAAAGCCTTGGGGCAGGAGTTTTGCAATTTAGTGAATTTTTGTTCCCCTCTTATTTTACCAGGGTGGTTATGCCTAACCCAACAGGACTCTTTCAGTTACTTTTACCAGGGCCGTGGGCTAATCATGCACCCTGGGGACCTCAGGAAAGAGGAGTAGAAAAGTAACAAAGTCTCCTCTGCAGGGAAAATGGAGTCAGTTTGGTTCACAGGCTTATCCCTGTCCTGTCTCAATATTACATTCTTTGTCTCAGTTCCTAACCTGTATAAAGAGTTTTGATAAAGAGGGTACCTGGGTACTTATTTAAAGTGCAGATTCTTTGATCCCATTCTAGATCTTCTAGACTGGAAACTTTAGGGAGATGAGACCCAGGACTCTGCATTTTTAACACTTGAAGCTCAAGGAACCACTGCAATAGAGAGAGCCTGAGGAAGCTGGCCTTACCCTGAAGGCCTATTTGCACTCCATCCCCCACCCCAGCTCTGATCAGTTCCACTGCAGCATTTTCAGATCAAGGCCAGGCTGAAAAATTGAGAGACATTGTGTATTGTTTCAGCCTTGATGTGGGGGAAGCAGAAGACTGTCCTTTCTTTAAGCCTTGGCAGGACATGCCTTTCCCAGCAGGATGTGTCTTTGTTTGCATTGAAAGTTCATCTCTGTTCCTGTCTCTCCTTTTTGCTCCTTTCCAATACAGTATAAAAGAATTCAAGTGTTTTGCTTAATCTTTTTTTTTTTTTTTTTTTTTTCCTATTCATCCTAGTAGAGCTGGAGTATTCAGAGTTTCACAGATTTTTATTTGATTTTTGTTTTTGAAGCTAGAGTAACGGAGTCTTTGCTTTATGTTTTTCTTGATGACAGCACCTATTGCTTCCATGGGCAAACTTTACTTTGAAAGCATTTTTAGTTCCTGCATGTCTACAGGACAGAATTTAGCTTAATAAAACCCTTGTTCAGGTAAGTCAGCTGACATGAAGAAAGCCAAGCATAATGTTGCCACCTCCTGCTTCAATATTTTTCTAAATCAGTAAATGAAGCTGATGGTGGGGGTTGGGAGGATTGAAGGGGTGGGTAGGAGGATGAATGGGGGTGGAGAGGTGAGATTATAATGCCTCTTTAACTTTAGTAAACACCTAACAGTAAGTACTATATACTTTCTGGTTAATAGAGTGTTTGCATAACATTGTCCTTAAAGTGTAAGATATGCCACCAAAAACCAAAACAATGTTCTGAAATTCATGTTCAATTAAAATGAGTTATGTCTTGTTATAGGCCCCTGCCAAAGGTGATCCCAAATTATCCTGGATCTGCTTTCCAGTGTTGAAGATCCCTAATTTAATACAGTTAGGGTCACTTAACATAGAAGGACATTCTGTTCACACTAGGAAAAGGTACTCCCTCAGGGTAGGCAAATTAGAAAAAGGCATACCTCCTTCTGGCTGGTGAAGCCTAGAATTAGGTGCTTGGCTTGGCACACAGAGCCTGGGCAGGGTTTCGGCCTTTTCTTGTGCCCCCTCATGCGTGGCCTTGTGCAGGGCCCCGCTGTTTGTGGAGGCCACAGAGCAAGGACAATATGGCATGCATCGCTGGATCTCCCTTTCTCCACAAGTTGACTTTGCTGGGGCACAGGGACTCACTCATCCTGTGACCAATGGGGCAGAGGCCTTTACCCAGTTGTGCAGCGAGAGGACCCACTCAGCCTCTCCCAGGTCTGTCCCCTCTCCTTCATCTCGACCACCTCAGCTCTGAGAACTGCAAAAACTCTTGGCACAACTGTCTCCATCTAAACCCCTGCACTGAGAAACTGACATTGCTTCTAGCAGCCTAAGCCCATGTCCCTGTCCCTGGGATGACCCAGCCTACCTTGAGTACCAGTTTGGAAAAGCTCAAGGCCAACACCTGGCCATAGGCCTTTGGAAACCCTTTCTCAGAGCATTTTTTCATTTATTTAAAAAAAACTGACAATTTTAAGTCCTTCTTCTGTTCCTTTGAGATGTATATGTATCTTCTACAACCCAGGAGTGCCTCTCTCAAGGACCTGAAAGCCATTCCTTTGAATGTGATCATCATGAAGGATAGGGCCTCTGTCGCCCATCCCTGAGGGAGGGTAGAAGTCTAACCTGGATAAATGCTAGTTAGCAGACACAGGTGACCTAACCATGTCGAAGGTGACCAACTCTCTTACCCACTTTTTGTAATTTTTCACTTCTCTAACTCTGCTTGAGCCCAGCTCGTTCGCCCTACCCTACTCTCTCATTTTTCCAGTCACCTCTGCACAAACAGAAATTGAGCTCAGCTCTTTTCTCTACCGCAGTAGTTACTGGGAAAAATCTGTGTTTGTCATCTATAACTAGGGTTCATCTTTTTTGTTTGTTTGATCGAACCCTGGACCTCGGTGTTTTTAGCACCAGGCTCTAATCACCTTGGCCAGCTCTGGATTTATTTATCTTTGACAGTTCTTCTACTAGTTCTTATCCTGCCTCTTTCTATATAAAGTAACATAACATGCTAAAACTTAATGATATAGCACACATATTTTTCTATGTTGCTACCTAGTTTCCAAAATAAGTATAGTATTAAAATCACTGCATATTATGTGTTAAATGCCGTAAGTTTCCTAACCAAAAATCCATTAAAGTTTTTCTTATTATAAAAGGACTATATGTTCATCACAGAAAATGAGAAAAATATAATAAAGAAAATGCAAGTACCACCCATCCAGTAATCCCACTACCCAGGCTTGCCTTTTTCTAATCCATCTCTAACTCTTGGTGTTAACGTTTTTCTATATATCCTTATGGCCTAAATATTCTGTGAATATATCTGTATAATTTAGCATAATTCTTAAAGCAAAAGTGGGACCATAATTTTTAAACAGATGCCTTTTCTATTTAACATTTTTCCATGTCATTAAATATTCTTCAGAAATGTGATTTGAAGATGGCACAACACTACTTTGTATGGATGTACCAACATTTATTTAACAACTGTCTTACTGTTGGTTTTCCCCTCCCTTTCTCCACTACCAATATTTCCCCATTACAGACAACATTGAAATGGTCTTGTAGGCAAATCTTTGTGTTCATCCTTAGTTTCTTTGGATAAATTCTGAAGGGAGCATTAAACTCCATTGATGACTCAATTCCCTCCTTCTCTTGGCTTCTATGATATCTTACTCTCCCTTATCTCTCTGCCCATGTCTGTTTCCCATGCAGGATGTCCTATGGTCCCCATTAGATTTTGGCTGGGCCTGTGGTTTGTTCTCCCATTCACCCTAAGCAAGCTCACTTATTCCATGGCTTCAATTACCATCCCCATGCTGATGACTCATCTATAAAAGATTGTACACCTTAAGTCTAGATATCTCTCCTGAGCTTCGGTCCTAAAAATCTCACTATTTCAGATGTCCCTAGCTGGATGTCTCACAAGCACGTAATGCTCAACACAGACAAAATGGAATTTATAATTTTATTCCCCATATCCTCAGTCTGCAGTGATTCCTATTGCAGTAAATAACGTCACTGTAATGGTTAATTTTAGGTGTCAGCTTGACTAGATTGAGGAATTCATAGAAACCTACCTGGTAAAGCATTATTTTGGGGTGTGTCTATGAGGGTGTTTCCAGAAGTGATTATCACGTGATCCTGAGTGGACTGGGTGGGAAAGGTCTACACTCAGTATGGGTCGGCACCATCCTGTCCTCTGGGGGCCCGGAGAAAACAAAAACAGAGGAAAATGCAAATCTTTCACTCTATTCTTCTGCAGCTGGGATGCACTCTTCTGTCCATGGACATCCAAACTTGAGACTCTCCAGCCTTTGACTTAAGACCAGCAGCACTCCTGGCTTTCAGGCCTTTGGCCTTGGACTAAGAACCACACCATCGGCTTCCCTGGTTCTGAGGTTTCCAGAAATGGACAGAGCCCCGTTACTGGCATCCAGTTTGTAGATGGCCTACGGTGGGACCCCTCACCCTTCATAATTGTGTGAGCTGATTCCCCTAATAAATCCCCTCTCATATATTTACATGCCTATCCTCTTGGTTCTGTCTCTACAGAACATTGACTAACAGGACCGCTATTTTTCCAGTGGCTCAAGCCAGAAACCTGGTGTCTTGCTTGTCTTTTCTATCACATCGCACATTTTGCCAAGTTCTGTTGGTTCTACTTTTCACCTTGGAGCTCTAGAATCTATGTGCTTCTCTTCATCTCACTGTCACCTCTGGACCAGACTGTCATCTCTTTGCTAACACGCCGATGTGGCCCTCTCACTCTGAAACTTAAACTCCTTAAATGGTTACCGATTGCCTTTGGGATTGGGTCCATGCTCCTTACCATGGCTGACCAGGACTTTTTAAAAGGCCATCTGGACCTGCCTGTTTCTCTAGCTTCATTTCTTGACACCCCATGCTCTGCAACAAGCCACTGTTCCACAAGCCAACTTCTTGTTGGTTCTACCTGTCACATTTTTCACATTATCCCATCACAGGATCTGTCTAACCCAGTGTCTGGAATAACAGTCATTTCAAAAGACATGTTGAGTTAATTAATGCATAAATATTGGCTAAGAGGGTGTTAATATAAATATTTTCCTGAAGCTGGATACATACTGATTTAGAGAGAATATAGTTAAGTCTATAGTCTACTCTCTAGAGTAATTCAGAACAAAGGTCAAATTCCTGCTGCACAACCTTGGGTCAATTTTTTCACTTCTGTAAACCTCAGTTTCCTCATCTGTGAAATGAAGATAATAATATCTACCTCCCATAGGTATTATGAGGATTAAATAACTTAAGTACAATGTCTGGCATATAAGTGTTTGATAAACGTAATACAGTGGCAATGACGATCGTGATCATGACCTCCAGATAGGCAGTTCCACTTTACACGCCAGACCATTACAGAGTGTGTAGCTGTTTCAATAAGCTTGCCAGTTGCTATTAGCAATTTTTAAAAATGTCCCTTGTTGCCTGCAATAATATAGGTAAAAAATTTGAATTTCTTTAACTAATATCAATATACCTATTATTAGACATTCATGGTATTTGTACATTTTGGCTTCCTTTAAAAGCATGTTTCAGTGACATCTTCCTACATGTAACTTTTTTCTGCTTCTTAAAGGATTCCTTTGGATAAACTTCCTGGAGTGGCATTATGGGTTACGCATTCACATTTTCATCACTTTTGATATGTATTGCCAGGTTGTTGTCTATGAATTAGACTACATATTCTAATTTTAGGATCTCTCTCTACATCATGATTCTTTTGTTTTTAATTAAAAATGAAAGACATAATTACATTTTTCTGTCTGTTCTTTATGTGCTTTGTGTGGTGATAACTTTGGCCGGTAACTTGTTTCTAGACTACTACAGCCACTTGTCATCCTTTACCACAGTGATATTAGAGACTTACTGAGGTAATGTGTAAGATGTATAAAATCAAATGGGCAATATGAATAAATATAAGATTTTTTTCATAGTCAGGAATTGGTGTGCCTTCTTTATCAAATACTAGGTAGGTAATTTTAGGTCCCTGGAACTGAAAACCTGACTTCTAGAAAGCCCCCACTCTTTGGTTTTGTTTCTCTAAGTTTTGTTTCTCTAAGTTTCTATCTCCCTAAGTCTCTGTTCCCATGAACAGGCAGTGGAGTGGAACATTGTGACCGTCATCCTAGGCTAGGCCAGATGCCAATCTTAACTCTATAAAAGAAGACACCCAATTGCCTCTTGGCGCTGACGCTATTTTTTGGCTCAGCCCAGCAGGTCTGCTTGCCGCTTGCTGATAAAATCCTCTTTTCCTCCTTTACCTGGCTAGTAGTGTCTCCTTCCTCAGTGACCTTACAGGTAAGCCACGAAGAGCACTAATTTTTCAAAGGGCAGTTACCTCACATAGCAGCAGAATCAAAGGATGGTGTGTGTTTATATATATATATATATATATATTTGGTATAGTACGTACATTATGGAAGTATTTCTTTTTTTCTAGCTATATCAAAGAAACAGCTTTTAACTTTGAATATCAGTTAGGATTGCGTTTGTTGGCAGGTAACAGAGAAGACTGGAGGCAGGCAGTCTGGAATTGCTATAGCAGCTCCATGACATCGTCTTTGTCCCAGGTTTTCATCTCTTGGATTCAGCATATTTAATACATGGATTTCATTTGCATGGTCAGCTCATGGTTATGAGGTGGCTACTCTACTCCCAGACTTAAGTCCTCCTTCCAGGCAGGAAGAAGGAAAAAGTACAAGTGGCAAAAGTCAAAAGTATACATGCCAGTTTAGTCTCCCTTTTCTATCAGAAAAACAAAGGCTTCCTTGGAAGCCATACCTAATGATCTCCTGCTGACGTCTCATTGACCAAAATGACCATATGGCCATTCCAGCTCCAACAAGAGCCTGGGGGAGGAAAATTGTTTTAGCTGGGCACATTGCCAGCCTGAACAAAACTGGGTCTGCCTGAAGAAAGGGAAGAATGGATAGTGACTAGGCAACTTGCAGTATCTACCATAGATGTAAGTATGTAATTTTTCATTAGTAATCTGAAAAGTTCCACATTATTTCTCTAAACCCAAATTAAACTTACCAAATACATTGTTCTTAAACTTCTACCTCATATTAAACCAAATCAAACCAGATAACAAATGTAACTGGATTTCTCAAACCTGGTGTTTCTCTTGTTCTTCACGTTTGTTTTTTTTTCCCCCAGTGCATAGCATCACTTGGGAATTTGAAATCTGCAGATATTAGTAGTATTTGACAAAGAAAACCCAACCAAAGTACTGCTTTTAATCCTAAGAGCATTCCTGTGACTTTTTTTTTTTTTTTTTTTTTAGAAATAAAGCTTTCTAAGATAGGGAGTCCCTTTTCTTCTTTTGGTGCCAGTAGGGAAGACTGCCTTCTCCTTTTTCCATTGCCACGGCTCACATTATTAGCTAACACATTAACTGATTGGCTGATATTTTAGATCTAAAAGTCCCTGGGCTGCCTCAGTCATTAAAACCTTCTCACTGTGATTTTACAAATTTAAAACATATATGATGGATCCTAATTTTACCTACTTAAGTCTTAATAGAGGGTCAGAGATGATAAATCTTTTCTGAGGAAATGAGTTTTTTCCATTCACTAAATAAATATAAATAAAACTTGTAATTATGCCCTGGAACCTGAAAAAAAACAAACTTAAAAAACTTAGAGAGCAATTACCCTTAAAAGATGTGAAAAAAATGTGTGTTTCAAAAACTAATAGATTACAAAAATTTGGTTAATATGTATCAGAGAAAGTCTTACAAGTTTTCTTCCTAAGAGTTTAATTCTCTCTTCATGTCCAGGAAAATACTTCTGAAATTATTTACATGTGAAGGTACCAGGTATTCAAAAGCAAAGTCCAATCCTATGGCATAGGATTTTGTGCACATTAAAGGCCCTATAAAATTTTGATGAAGGCAGTGTGCTCTTGGGCCAATGCACCAGGATTACTAGCTGTGTGACAATGGACAAATTTACTTATCTTCTATGTGTGCCTCACTCTCCCCTTAGGGAAACTGGGGATAACATTAATATATACTGTAGGGAAAATATAGGAAAATGGTCAAAGACCCTTAGATGTTCAGAATCTTGCCAAGCATTTGATGTAAATATGCACGTGTGCCCAGGTGTTCCTTGGTTATTGTCTAATGTAATTGCACATGTGCACCCAGATGTTCTGGGTTATGGACTTAAGTATAAAAGGATGAGTGGCTCTGTTTCACAGTACCTCCCCCCACCCCCCAGGATGTCCTGGGGGACCATGGGGAGGCTGCTACTGCTGCTGGAGGCTGTTGCTGCAAGCTATTGCTGCCAGGGCCCCCGGGACCCTCTCAGAGGGCACTGCTGCTGCTGTTGCTGAGGAAGCTGAGAACGGAGCTCGTATCATCTGCCAACAGCTCCCTGGATCTTTCCCAATTATCTAGCATGGACCTGTGTGTGAGGGCTCTGCTGACCCAGCCGGGCATGTGAGAGGTCTGGTGATCCAGTCTGTACAATGAGTTTGAAGGGTCTGTGGGTCCTAACCCCTAGTCCTGACAATACAAATGGAAAACTTAGTGTAACTAAAATAATGAAACATTTTGGCTTTAGTTATGAATTGCCTAGCCATGAAATTGGCTAGTCACTTAGAAATACAATTGGCTACACTGGCAGGATTCCGACAATAACCCCAAATAGACATTAGTGTAGCTATTGCTGTGACCCGACATGTACCCAGAACGATGGGTATGAAGATGAAATGAATCAGTTTCCACAAAGAAGTTAGTTGAGTGCCTGGCAATTTGTTAGCAGTCTAAAACATTTAGCCATGATTTTAGCCATTAGGAATTCTTCTTTTCCATTGTGATTTAAAGGCTCTTTTTTGGGTCATTGGTATCAGCAATCTTCAAAATCAGTGTTGTGGCAAGCTTCTCTTAAGATAGTTCCACTCCCCTTTAAATAACAAGGGTACTTCAAAAGATTCATGGAAAGATTTGTATTATCTTTTAATTCCATTTTTCCATGAAGTTTTTGAAGTACCCTTATATACTAAAAATGCAATGAGAACTCAATCTGTTTCCTTCTGTTTATAACATAAAATAATTAAAGCAAGCATACGCAACACAAAAGCCAAAGCAATAATCCTTTTATTCTCTAAAAATGTTTCAGACAAGAGACTCAAAGCATATTTCGAAATATTTTGGTAGCTTTTTACAGCATGTTTTGATCTGATACTCATGTCCACTAAGATAAGCAAGATTTAATGTATGTCAGCCAAAGATAGAAGTAAATGGTGATTTTTTTTTTTTTTTTTAAATAAAAACTCTTGCAGAGAGAAAGAGTCAAGCCAGAATGTCCTCATGGAAGCTGGATCCTTCTTTCCTCATTCACATAGGTAAGAAATAGTACTTTTTGAGTAAGTCTCAGCAGACAGGATCCTTGCCACTGGAAGAGGGCTGGGTTTAGCTGCCTGGAGGGTGGCCATTGGACCCTCTCTTTTAAGGGGTGGATTGAGTGTACTTCTGACATCTACCAGAGTGGCCAGGCATTTGGGAGCCAGGCCTCCCAGGCACAGTACCCACAGACTTTTACAATAATAGCTAAAAGCCAATCACACTCAGGCATTTCAAACATTGTAAACAAGTTGCATTGGTTAGCTTTACTCTGAGGCCCGAGGCTTCAACACCTGTAGGGGATAGTCTGATAGACAAATAAAGAATATCTTCCCAGAGTGGCATTGTTTGTTATTACCCTGGGGACTCTTACTTACATACAGCTCTAAAAATACAAACTCAAAGTTATATAACTTCATTCATTTATGACTGGCTATTCAAAATTACTCTTCAATTAAATCTAGTTCATTAAGTTCCACTAAAAATGGTAAATGTTTGATATGTAACACTCAAGATTTCTAATTATGTATTACAAATTCAACACAACAGATGTGAGGTTGATTCTTATGTGCAACTCGAGGCAGAAAAGCCTACTTGCAAAAATGAAAAAAGATCTGGGTCAAATATATCTCTATCAACAAGTATTCTTTGAAGTATTTATTGATCTTGATGTTTATTACTAAATTCGTGAACGGTTGGTATTGTGATTGCTAAATATTCCCCAGGAATGAAAGAAGCAATTTCAAATTTATCTGGATGGGCTGAAAATAACCCCACGGCTGGCTCTTGGATGATGAGTTTATTTTCCAGAATTTATGTATAAAGGGAAGTCTTAAAATTACTTAAATACAATACTGTTTCTCAATACATTTTATTAAGTACATTTAAACTATGGTGTGCACTACTTTAAAGGAAATTTTACCATGCTTTAAATGCTTGAAAGCTTATTTTTCGTCAGTGGGAATGTAGTTAGCAAAAGGGCCCTGGGCCCTAAGGCTGATGAAGTGAGTTGGGAGGAGAAGGGAGGAGGGGAGGGTGGAACCCGTCGTCCAGAGTCAGGGTTAGTTTGAATACGTTAGATTCTGAAAGAGAAAAAGGTCAGCGTAGGAATTTGGTGGTTCCTTGTCCGGGCTCTCGGGCTTCTCCGGATTGTGAAAGGAGCCCGCGATTTCCCTTCTCCCTTGCATGTTCCTAGGTGGCAGGAGCACAACCCTTAGGAGGGAGGTGGCGGGGCGGAGACCCGCGGTCCTCGGCCGCGCCCTCTGCATCCCTGTTTGGAGGCAGGTATGGCCGCGCCCACCCTAAGTAAATTTCCGGAGGGCCTACGCCGGCTGGAGGAGAGCTCCGATGGGGTGTGCAAATGCATCCTGCGAAGGTTCATATTAAAGGGACACTCAAATTCTGCGTCGTAGCCCCCGCGGCTTATCCGCATCTATTTTTATATCTAAGCCAAGGTCACTCTTTAATACCGGGGCGCAGCGCTGCCGGGTGACGGCGGCCGGGACACAGAGAGGGGCGCGGTGGCGAGGCGGGGGCCTCGCGGCGCCCCCCGGCTGGCAGATCCCGCACCTGCCGGGCGGGCAACTGACTGCCGGGCGCGGAGGGAGGCAGGGAGGCTTCCCCGGCGCCGAGGAGGGGCCGCGCCGCGCGGGCGGGCGGGCGGGGGGATCCGCGGTGGGCGCGGGCGCAGCGCGGCTGCAAAGGCTGGAGGCGCTGCGGCGCGAGTGCGTCACGCCGGCGGAGGGCACGGTGGGCTGCGGCCGACCCGCGGCGAGGAGCCGCGCGTCCGAGGCAGGGGGAGGCGATCGCACGCCCCTGGCAGTCGCGAGCCGCGCGGCCCGGGACCGGCCGGGGGTCGCCAGCGAGCAGCCGCCGGCTCCATTCATTCGCGCGGCTCCGCCTCCTTTCCAGGGCTCCGGCGGCTCCCGGGGCGCGTCCGAGGTGAGTGCGCTTGTCTGTCCCGGGCGGGGGCCGCGGCGTGAGGCCGAGGCTGCAGCGCCGGGCCCCGCGCCGCTCGGGTGGCGTTGCGGGCCGCCAGCAGCGGGAAGATCCCGCGGACTCGGCCCGGCCCGCATGAGCCGCCCGGGCCCGGGGCGCGCGTCCAGCTGGCGGCGGCCTGCGGGAGTCCGCAGGGACGTGTGGCGCCCCCAGGTGCGCCGGCCTCGCTCCAGCGCCACCATTTTGTGTGAGGGAATGCCTCCTTCTTCCTTCGCTCGCCTCTGACTGCGTTCCGTGTCGCAGCTGCTGCCGCCAGCCCCCTCCCCTCCCCCGTCCCCACCTGGAGCCTCTGTGTCGTTGCTGATTGCCTTGGCTCGGTGATCGGCGGACCCGGCGAGGAGTGGAACTGAAGCGTTTAGACTCGGGTTCAGCCAGCCAGGTGGCCTCCAGGGATGCACTGACCACCTCCCTTACCTTTAACTACTTTTTGAATAGGTATCGTATAGACTCTCCCTCCTCTAGAATTCATGTCATTGCAATCTCGTTCTAATTTTGTTCTCAGCTGTCCATTATGAAATTTTTCAAGAGGCCTGTGCCTCAGGAGATCGAAGGATGAAGGCTCAGGGGTCTGGATTACGTTTACTCCCGTTATTGTCCTTGGGGAGAGATGATGAAGCATCTCACTTGCTTTTCAGCTTCTGGAAATTGATGTGGGTATTTCATTAGGAGTAGATTCTAAGATAACCACCTGATGCAGGTCCCCCTTACCCTTTGGGAGATCCTTTCCAACCCTAAATTAAAACGCTCCTGTGCGAGGATTTTTGAGGGGGTTGGGACAGAAGGGACATGTTGCTAAAACATTACTCGAAGGAAAAGTTTGAATTGTGATTTCCTCAGAATTGTAACATAATTTGTCATTTTCAAGGTTCCTGAGAATTTGGTAATCCTTGTTTTAATTTGTTGTCTCTGGTTTACCGAGTGGATTATACCCATGCTATTTGTATTTTATCACTGCATCACAGACGGGGATTAAAATCTGGAATGGTGGCTGTTGCATAATACATACATTCGGGCCCTGGAGAGAATTCACCAAAATGGATCTGGTTTTGGTATGCTATGCGTTTTTATCAAAAAAAAAAAAAAAATTTTTTTTTTTTTGCACATCATGGGATGTACAGGTAGCCTTTGCAAACTATATCTTGTCCTATTATGAAGTATTGACAAGAGGAATGACTTTTAGTGACTAATATGGACCAGACTAAAAAAAAAAATTTTTTTTAAACTTTTGCTTGTTTTGGGAAGTGGAGGGTGGGCAGGAAATGAGATGGTGAGAGGCATCTGGGAAAAGTCCGTTTATAAGACTTCAAGTAGAAACAAAGTAAACATGATAGTTTTTCACGTAGCTGTCGTAGTGGACTCTTCTCTTTAAATTCATGATGAGGATTAGTTTGGGGAACTTCGAAACACCTTATGTGAGTAGCAACATCGACCTTCCACGTGAGTGATCATAAATTAAAGTGTTTTAGCTGTGGATTTTAGGTTCTAAAAGGCTTCAGATTAGTCTGAACTTTGAAATAGTATTCAGATAATTACAAATGGTATCATTTCTTTAATAAGGATGGACAAAGGATTTAACTCTGATTTGGAAAAAACAAAATATTTAGGTGCTTTGGAAATTAAAATTTCCATGTCATCCTCCTTGTTAAATTAATCTAAACTTTTTTTCTGTTGAAGAATTTCCCCTTAATTCTTTCTACAAACAAGTGATTCCATATTGTGTACCATACCTGGCAGAAATATCATACTTCCCATTTTTGATGTGTTTGTAGGGAGAATTACGGAGGTGAAAGGGACCTTGGACATTTAGAGATGAGTGTTGGTTTAGGGAATTTAAGTAAGCAAAGATTGCTTGCTGAGGATTGCAGGTGACCTGTCTGGACCTATCCTAGGCCCACAGGGAATGAGGTTGTTTTCTTCTGGCAAATTCAACACTGAGTCAAACACAACTTTACATTGTTTCTGTTTTTTTCCATTAGGTCCTACCTAAATAGCCCTTTTTGAGCCTTACATTTTAAAAAGCAATTAGGATATTAAGGGAATTGAGTATTCGGGCAGAGGTTTGAAAAATATCTGTTAAGGATTCTGTAGAAGGGATCGTTGGTTGGGTAGGAAGTTAGAACCTTGATGTTCCTTTCTATTTCTAAGATTTTATGTTTCTAGGTGGAAAAAAGGATGTGCGTGATCATTGTGTTTAAGACGATGTTCTCTTCATACATTATTAGGCTTCTGATCCTTTCTATATTTAACTCTAAAATTTAAGTTCTAAATTTGGTATGCCTCATTCATATTTAGAGGTATTTCACATTTCTTTTGATGCGGCAACAACAAAATTACTCAAGGTAGAATTTATTAAGGAAATGGTGTGATGATTTAAAGATAATCAAGGAAAAGCTGATAATTCACTAAAGACACCGTAAAATAATTATAAGACTCATGGAGTTTTAGAGCTGGTATATGATACCTTAAGGTTTATGTGCTTTGTACAGGGAACTACTCATCTAACCTAACCTATTTTTTTGGCCTATAAAGTTTGTGACTTACCTAGGTTCACTTTTTTTTTTTTTTTAGGAATATCACTTGCTTACTAGCTGTTCCAATAAGATATTTGTTTTAGATTAAACCAAAGGTAGCTTTCATTTGTTCAACAAACATTGAGTATCATATGTTGTAGGGCACAAAGAAACAGATACCCTCATGGAGTCTACGGTTTAGTGAAATATTGTGGATTAAAATTTTAAAGTTTCCTTAAAATCTAAATTCACAAGATATGAATTGGGAATAAACCAATTTAGTAATTTGCATTTTTAAAAATGCCAAATTTCATGTTGTCACACTTTATTTGTAACTTCTGAGGTATGAAAATAGTTCAATTTAGAAAATTCATTCCAGTAAGTACTTATAATGTGAGTCAGGCACTGTTAGGCTGGAGGCAAAAACATGAATGTGCATAGTAATCTGGAAATTCAGTCTCATAGGTGAGACAGGTGGACATTAAAGAGATAATTCTATCCTGTGAGTGAACTGAACAGAGTGATGTGGGGCATGCAGAGGAGGGTACATTAATTCTGTCTGAGTGAGTCCGGAAGGGCTTTATAGAGGCAATGACAGTTGAACTTGGTCTTGAACAATGGATGAATGAGAATTAGCCAGATGTTTTTGGGGGTGTGCGACATGATGAGAAACAGTCCTAGCAAATGCTAAAGCACAGAGTGATAACTGGTCCCGTTCTGAAAACAGTGATGTTAGTTGAGCTGGTGGGTTGGGGCCTGATTATGAATGTTTGTGTATGAGTTTTGCTCCATGGTGATGGGGGACCCTTAATCATTTTAGAAGGAGAGAGTTGACAGGATGGCTTTTTTTGTTTTGTTTTTCTTTTGTTTTCTTAAGGAAGATCATTCAATAGCTGTTTAAAGGCTAGATTGGAGTGAAGAAACCAGTTAGGAGCCCTTGTGATAATCTTTGCAAGGCTCTGAAGCAAGGCAGTGGCAAGGGAGGTAACAAAGGAAGATCTAGATTTGAGACACATTTGCTCAAGTAAAAAGGCAATGTGTTTGGGGTGGAAAGAGATGTGCTTTGGTGCCAGACTGATTGGGTTCAAATCAGGGAATCAGGGCCCTGCTACTTGTGGTCGTGTAAACTTGGGACAGTGACTTAAACTTTTCTGAGGTTTGGCTTTTTTTTTTTTTTTTTTTTTAGCTGTAAAATGAGTATAAGACATACGCTGCATGCTTATTGAAATCTCTCTCTCTGGCGAGAGATCTAGGTTGATAATACAGATTTGGAGGCTACCAGTGTATGTAGCTGGTAAATGGAGCCACTTGAGAGGGTAAGATTCCTAAGTAAGAGCATGTGGAGTGGCCAAAGCTTATAATTAGGTGAAATGGATTAAAATGTTAAAGGTGTCTTAAAGTCTAAATGTACAAAGATATTCGAAAACATGATTTGGGAACAAATCAATTTAGTAGATTGCATTTTTCAGAAAAAGTGCCAGATTGCATGTGAGGGAACCCCCGTGTTTATGGGTGTTCAGAGGAGAGGGTTCAGTTGCTGAAAGAAACTGAGGAGGAAAAGAAACTAAGAAGAATTGAAAGAGAGTATTGGGTGTCAAGGAAGGAGAGAAACAAATTTTAAGTGGCAGATGGTGGTCAGTTGGGAATGGTCTGTCATAAGGTCAAGGGGCGTGAGAATGAAAATAATCAATTGAATTCGGGAGTTGGAAGGTTATTGGAGGCCTTAAAAGAGGAGTAATTTTTTTTGGCTGGCCGGTAAGGGGATCCGAACTGTTGACGTTGGTGTTATCTGCACTACACCCTAACCGAGTGAGCTAACTGGCCAGCCAAAAAGAAGAGTAATATTAATACAATGGTAAGGACAGAAGCCACCTTAGTAATGAATAGGAGCAGAGAAAAAGTCAATGAGTTTGACTTGTTGCTGTACAATGATGGATAAGTAATAGCCTTTACTAATCAGGAATTTTACATTCTAAAATCTTTTATACATATATGCTAGTGCTTTCAAGTTTGGATTGGTCCCTGATATACCCGATGAACTTCTTCTGATACTTAACTGTAGTTATTACTTAGTATGGTTCTACAATTTAAGCCAAATAGGTTTAGGTTTGAATCCTCCTTTGCTGTTTCTAGCTGCCTGTCTTTTGTTAAGATACTTAATCTCTCTGGGCCTCAGTTTCTTCATCTATAAAAGAGTAAACAGAACCTATCTCAAAATGTTGTTGACAGAATTAAATATGACGTATCTAAAGGTGAGCTATCAGTACTATCATCAATGAAATTAGGATAGTTTTTAGTATGTAGTTCAGTGATCATCACCCTCTTTTCCCTCTTGGTATCTCCCTACACCCACCCCATGTATGAGACTTTGTTGAGGTACATTTCAAAGCAATAATTTACCTTATCATTTAAAAAATTAATTGTGATTTATCTACACCACTTATCAATCAGCAATTTTGATCTGCATGAGATAAAGTATAACCGCAATGAGTTGAGTTGATAGATTTCTAGTTAAAAATTAAGAAAACCTTCAGTTTTTGTTAGTTTTTGTATTAATATAGGGGAAATATACACTCTTTGAAAAATTGAAAATAATCCATATAAGCTTTCTTTATAGCTTTTGTGGATCCCAGACTAAGAGCCTACCTTCTTCTTTTTTTTTTTTTTTTTTTATCTTTTTCGTGACCTGCACTCAGCTAGTGAGTGCACCGGCCATTCCCATATAGGATCCGAACCCGCGGCGGGAGCGTCACCGCGCTCCCAGCGCCGCACTCTCCCGAGTGCGCCACGGGCTCGGCCCTAAGAGCCTACCTTCTAATTTTAGATCTGGTCCTGTTTTCTTTTAAATTATTAATACTCACAAGTGGAAAATATAGCTAAATTTAGCTAAAAGCCCCCAAATTTTAGATATATTAATGTTTGGCTTTGGAACATAGTACATATCTAAAGATACTTGAAATTAATTTCAAACTGGGAAGACATAAATTGAAGTGATTCTGAATAAATTTTGTTTGGAGAATACTAAATTAACTTTTGTATTTAAGTAGCTTCTAAGAATGGGAAAAAAGGCATAATTTTACATACAATTTCATATAAAAATGGGCACTCAATTGAAGTCTATGAACTCTCAGCCCTCCTTTCCAGAATTCTCTGATTCTGACTTGGATGGAGCCAAGGGAAGTTCTTGTGCCTTGTGAGAGTTCTTAAGAGTGGGGCAGAGAGAGGTTTCTTCTATCCCTAGTTGGAAACTTACCAGCTGTAACTAACAGTTTTCTTTGACCTGCCAGTTAGCTGGTCCTTGTTTTCATGCAGTGTAATTCATTTGGGGATAGAATTTGTTGTTGGAAAGTCCTGGTTGTTTTTGCTCTTTAGCGATACGCAGAATAAGTCTATTTTTATCAGCCTATTAATTTTTCAAATATTTGAAGGGCACCTTTCTTGCCTCCCTTCCCCACTGAGAATTATTTCTCCTGATTTCTGTTCCTTGTCTATTGTACCACGGTTTCAAGATCCTTTGCCATCATGGTGTTCTCCACTGAAAGCATTCCAGTTTTTCAGTGTGATTTTTCTTAAAATGTGTCCACTGGAATGGAATAAAATACTGCAGATGCTGTCTGATCCATGAAGAGTGCAGGGATACTTTTCCATCCCTGGATCTGGACAGTCATAACCCTGATAATGAAGTCCTATTCTGGAGTTATTTTGCCTTAACTTTTAAAAAAACATGGTTATAGTTCGTAGAGAATTTAGTGTCATCTAAATCTCAAGGTCTTATTTGTCTATGTCTTTCAGCAGTGGATAATTAAACTATAATGCAACTTAGTGAATTTCATTTTTTCCTTAGCTCTCTCTGTTTTGGAGTAACTCATTTACAAAATATTTGGTAAGCATTTTACTTTGTCAGTTTTTATGTTTCCCTTTTATTTATTTTTTAACTTCAGCTTTCAACTTTGTTTTTATAGTGTAGTAATCATTTAAAAATTCAGAAGAAGAGGGATCATAGTGATTAGAATAGACATAGAAAATCTGAAGAAACTATATTGCAAGGCTTTAAAAATCTAACTCTTAAGGGAATGACTGAACAGTATTATATTTTATAATAATTGTATTACACTTAGATACATCATGGTTATATTGGCCTTTTGTCTTGACCTGGGAACTTGGTCACCAGGTTAAACCCCTCTGGAGAGACAGATTGCGCACATTTAAGAGCCTGACTCTGCCACTTCCTGGCTGTGTGAACTTGGGCAGCTTACTTAACCTCTAGTCCTGAGGCCCCTCATTTGGTAAATGTGTATAGGGTTACCTGTGACATAGGGTCATTCAGAGGAATAAATGAGATAGTATGTGTAGGGTGTTTAGAACAATGCCTGGGGCAAGGTAAGCAGCCAGTAAAATGGTGGTTCTCTTATCATAATCATCAGAAAATGCATTCTGAATTTAAAAAATGGTTATAAATGAAATTTTGAGGATACAACCCCCTTTGTAAATTAACACCTTTCTTACTAGCTTTTCTTTCCAAGTAAGTTGTAAGTGCTTTGAAGGAAAGTAATCAAGTGTACATTGTTAATTAGAAGGGACATCGGGGATCTTTTGACCTGTTCTTACTGTTCACATGTGTGGAGAAAATGGATTCTGCCTCCCTGAAGTTCTGAGCCTAGTAGGATAGACAGATGTAGAAAAGTCAATCACATTGTTATATATGTTCTGTATTGTTACGTAATAAACATATTAAAAGAAGTGTGCACAAGGTGCTTACCATAACAGTCCCCCAACTTGTCTCCCTTCAGTTCTTCTGATCAATCCATTATACACATAGCTGTGGGATAAGTTGCTTAAAGCATAGCCTTGAATATCTCTTCCCTGCTCAAGGTCCTTTAATGGCCTTTTGCTTCTATACCAAATAAAGTCCAAACTCTTTAGTCTGGTATTCTTGGCCTGCTATGTTCTGTCCTCCATTTATTTTCCTAGTATTTCTACCACCAGTTGTCTTCATGTACCTTCACTCCGTCAGTAAATCCAACTACTTGCCATTCTCAGTATGTTTTCTGGCTTACATTTAGCATATTCCCTCTTTTCAGAGGGCCCTCTCCTTGATCTCTGCCTGTTGGAAGACTAACTATTGCTTTCGTCTCGTGGCATGTTTTTGAGTGTTCACCTGTGGCAGTTCTTCCTCCTAGCGCCAGTGTGTGATTTAATTATACAAACTTTATGTTTTGAAGTTAGATAGGAAGCCTACTGCTATCTGTTAGCCTGCTGCTAAGGGAGGTAAGAAAAGAATTTTACTTAATCTGGGTAAATAAGCCCACCTGAGTTAGCAAGAGAGTAGCAAGAGCAGGTGTAGCAGGTCATGGCTCCAAGTGCAGGGTTGGAGAGGGCTGGAAAAGAAAGAGAAATGGCTAGCCTGTGGTTCAGAGGCTGCGTTTTTGCAAATTGGTGTGATACTCTGCAGATAGTGGCAATCCTTGGTTACATTTCTTAGTTGTCTAATGAAAACATTGGGAATGGGGCTGGGTTGGTGGTAGTGATTGTGACTCAGCAGAATATTTCTTAAATAATATGCCAAAATTTAAGCACCAGGTTTTGTTTTGCTTTTTCTTTTGTTGTGAGCTAGATGTTTTCCTTTAAAATGAAAATATCAGTTTTCATGGTTCTAAATGAGGCAAACCTCTGTGATATTTTATCTTAAAGATGCATACAACAATGGGCACATGGTTTAGACTCCTGTTTAAAAAAATTATATCCTTGAGGTTTACTATGCCAAACCCTAGCCTACTTTTATAAAGCCCTGTAAAGTCAGATATATTATATGGTAAAAAAGCCAGGTATAAAGAATTTTAGATTGTCTCATGTTGAAACGAATAAAATTTTATGGTGTATTTATTTAAATAGTACTCATTTTGTCTTTCCTGAGCTTTGCAAATTGCTTCTGTGAGATTATAAGCAGTGTTCAGTAATCTGGGTCACGAGGTACTAGATTTGCTGACATGTTCTAGAGGCAGGTGTATTATTTTCTTTACTTCAGTATAGTAGGTAGTAGGGTCAGATGGAAGCTTCAGTTACAAGCCCATTTCTATTTCTTTCTCAAATATCACCTATTAATTTATTGTTAGACTTTTGAAATGTATATCCTGTTCTTAGTGTATAAAGAGTAAGATAAGGATTTATCATCCATTCCTGAGTGTGGAGATTTAGCATATATTTTGTGTTCTGTCAGGCACCTTTCAGACATCTTTGTTCATGAGTCTCATTTCAGCCTTATGAGTCCTGCTTTGCCTCCCCAAGTTAGAACCCCCCAAATTCATTCTTTCTCCCTCGGAGTTAGGATGTAGGTATGTAACCTACACTTTGTGTATCAGATGTATCCATGAGAGGCTGTAATACAAAGGGAGCTACTGGAGGAAGGAGGCTCTGAATGGAATCTACTTTCTTTCCCTTGTGTCTCCTCCCTTGGGGCTCTCTCCCTTCTTCCTTCAACGGGAATAACTACTGTGAACAATATAATGTGTGTTCTTCCAGACTTTCAGTACAAACATATAAATATATACCAGTATTATTTATCAATTAGTTTGTTTAAAATATATGAAAGTAGACTTAAAAAAATAGTTGAGCATTTTTATGTTTGTTTTCCTGTTTTATGAATTGTCTATGACCTTTGCTTATTTATTTGTATCTTTGTTTTAAAAAACCATTGCATTATTTGTCTGTATTAAGGTATTAGTGTGTGTGGGTCAGACTGGTTATAATATGCCTCTGATTTTTTTTTAGATGCAAAACCTTTGATATGTGTTTGGTTATTAGTTGCAATTTATTCCTTCCTCAACCAGAGATTATTTTCTTCTGTATGTTCAAGTAATTTGTCTATGGTCACACAACTAGTAATCGTGTCAGTTTTTCCCAAAAGCATATTTACTTAACGAGTATTTTGTACCACCCTTCACACACACACGAAATCTTATGCCATATAACTGGATTTTGCTTTTGAAGCCCCAAACATACCAAATACCCCGAACCTTCATGTTTTAATGATTTCGTATCTAGGAGTATTTTCCTGGACATTAAGAAAGAATTAAACTTTTAGTTGGAAAGAACACTTGTAAAACTTCCTCTGGTATGTAATAAGCAATCTTTAACCACCTTAGGACTGCCTAAGATGCTGTGCTTGCAGACATGGTTGTGATCGAAAGAATAGGTATTGGAGTCAGACTGCCTGGGTTTAATCAGTAGCTCTGCCACGTACTAGTACTGTGCCCTGGAACAAGTTACTCAACTGCTTTGTGTCTTAGTTTCCTCATCTGCCAGGTGATGATAATTAAAGTTCCCACCTCATAGGTTTGTGGTAGAAGGTCTATCAGGGAGTACATGTGACCTGTTTAGAATAGACCATTATTGGATTAGCAGTTACCACTTCCAAAAGATTGTTTTGCTTCCTATTTGAAATAAAAAGAGGCAACAGGTGTGAACCCAATTTACCTTCCTGCTCCATTACCTACAAACTTGTAGGCAGTCTTCACCCATATATAACTAAATCTTTTTCCTTTCCCAGAGGACAGAAAAGCATTGCTGAGCAGTGTTGAGGCCGACCTGATGTTTTGATAGTTGTAGCAGTCTGTTCAGTTTTTCATATTTGTCATACTGCAACACTCAGCTCTCAGAGTGGAAGTGAGCAAGTGTTTGGATGAATCTAGGATTTAGTGCCTTGTGTAGGGCAGGAGGGATGGAAGAAAAAGAGGTAAGTAAGGTAAAGAGATTAGCTGAGTTGATGTAGTGCAGGGCATAGGTTTGTTAGGGAAGGAAATGATTTTAAGGACAAAAGAGAAAAGGGAGGAATCAAGAGAAGAATCATAACAAGGCTCAGAAACAGGCTTTCTGTGTAAAAGGTTGAGAGCATTGCAGATTATGTTGCCTGGATACCTAACCTATTCTTGGTATTGGAGAATCAATTGTGAGATGGAGGATCATGACTTGGATTGGTTGAGATAATTATTTTTTCTCTGAGAACTCTTTCAGCTCTAAAATGTTCATACATTTTTCTTTGATCTGCCCCTTCCCTCAAAGCCCCCAAACAGTACCAATAACCTATAAGAATCATGAAATAATTTAGGATCTGAACTAGTGGGATATGTTTCCCCCTTTTTAGAGTATAGTTGACATCCAGTAATCAACACTAAGTAGGGAAAAATCACAATAATAGGAATTTCTAAATTCTTTTTAATATTTTTCTTGTTAAGAGCATTCATTGTTTCAAATAGTTATATAACTTTTTTGGAAAAAGTGAAATTATTAAAAGATGAATCCAATGTAGCTGATGCTGATTGGCATCTTATGTAAGAGGTCTGGGTACTATGTTTTTATACAGGTTAGCCAGGATTAATGAGCATACCATTTGCTTAATTTATAAATTAATTTAGACACTTTTTATACTTCGCTGTCCATTCTCAGTCAATTTTTTGATGAGTTCGCTTAAGGCTACATTAAGCTTTCTCATTCATGTAGAATCTAGTTAGGCCTTTTGGTTTATCTCATGGGCAGAGCGTAAAGTACTTGACAAAATTTGATCTGACAGCTTTACAGTTATGTAACCTAGAACAGAAGCTTAAAAACAACAAAAAAGAGGGAGAAGTGAGGGATTTATCATAGCAACCTATATTTCTCTCTGGAACATTACTATCCTTCCCCTGTCTCTCTAAACTCGCAGAACTACCAAAAGGCTAGTAATTTACATAGTCGTAAGGTAACCAAGATTAAAAAAAACCAAAACAGTTATAAGCAGTTAGAGGTGAAAGGTCTTTAGGATTACCCTGTCCAATTGTATCACGTTACCAATGAAAATACAGAAGCCTAAAGAGGGTAAGTAACTTGCCTACGGTCATGGAGCTAATTAGTAGCAGAGCTGATCCAGGAACCAAAGTCACAGGATTTCAATGCCAGTGCTCTTTCTGGTGTAATATGTGAATAGAATATTTAATAATAAGGTAATTATTACAGTCTTTTACAAAGGGAAATTTTATATAACTATGACAAATGCTATGATATTTGACTTTACATATTAAATAAAAATAATTGTATTGGAAGGAATATCTGATTGACTGCTTCTTTAAGCGCTACTAGCGGTATGATGTTAGTCAAGCCTCTTAAACGCTAGAGCATTGTTTCCTTATGTATAAAATGAGGCTGATAGAAGTACCTTGTTATATATTAAATGTGACAGTCTCTTTAAAGCCTTGCATATGGACACTTTTCAGTAAATGTTACCTTCTGCTGTTACTGATTTATAATAATTTCTAGTTCTTTCATCTTGATATTCTAATAAAATTTAGCATTGACAGAGACTTCTAATAAAAGTAATGGATTTAAGGGCAGATTTATAAACAAAAATATTTTAGAAAGGGTGTGTGTGTGTGTGTGTGGCCTTTGGAATTAGGGAAATATTTTCTAATATTTTTAAATATTAAAAACTGTGATGGATATAGTTGTTATCAAACTGTATTCAGAAATCACAACTTCTAACTAAGCTTTTTTTCCCTCAGTGCTCTTGTGTATGTGAATTTGAATTTGAGGGTATCTAAATTGTCAGACTCAGGGAAACATGATTGTTTTGTATTTAAATAAAATTTTTTGTAAGTAAAGTAATAATCTTTGACTAATAAAAATAAACCCAGAAGTTATTATTTTTCTACAAGGGGTCTTCAAAAAGCTTATGGAAAGATTTGTATTTTTTAATTTCATTTTTCCATGAACTTTTTTGAAGTACCCTTTTATTTAAAAACCTCAATCTAAAAAGATTTAAGAATGAAGGATAATGAATTTCTGGTTTCACACTTTAATTTGGTTATGGTCTTCTTGCCTTTGACCTAGAGCAGTATCTTCTTGTGATAAAGAACCCCTTACGTACAGTGCAGTCTTTTTTAACGTGTGCTGATGTACTGCTAATGATTTAGGGGATATTTGTAGATGGTATTCAGGTGAACATTTAAATTATGATAGGAATTTTAATGCTGATTAGGGAAATGTATAATCTAACATATCAAATTGACGGGTTCACAGGTTTTAATAGCTTATGGTGAATACAATGTTTCTAAAAAGTGAGTTGAGATACTGAAACAGGGCTCTAGCAGGGATTAACCTTGAAACCATTATGCAAAGTGAAATAAGACAGACACAAAAGAACAATTATTGTACCATTCCACTTATGAGGTTCCTAGAGTAGTCAAATTTATAGAGACAGAAAGTAAAATAAAGGTTACCCCAGGGGCTGGGGGAAAGAGAGGAATGGGGAATTATTGTTTAATGGGTATAGCTTTTCTGTTTGGGATGATGAAATGTTCTGGAAATGGATAGTGGTGTTGATTGTACAACAGTGTGAATGTGTGTACTGCCACTGAATAGTACACTTAAAAATGGTTAAAATGGGAAATTTTATGATATGTATATTTTAACCACAATTTTAAAAAGGGGGGCAGGAATGGAGTGAGAGGAGTGTGTGTGTGTGTGTGTGTGTGTGTGTAGATTAAAAAAAAAGTGAATTGAGAAAAATATTAAATAGTGGTATAGGCACTTGGCACATGGAAAAATGTTGATGGTGGTATACAAATTATTGAGGTTTGGGCAACACTGGAACAGAGGAAAGATCAGTGGACTACGGAGACATGGCCTGTATTCCATTCTCACCTCTGCCATGATCTAGTAGGTGGGTTTGTACATGACTCTTACCTAAGCATATTAGATTAGAAACCAAGACTTCTAAGACTATTTGCTATGCTAAAGTTCTCCAATTTAGTGTTGTACCATTGGGTTCTTTAATCAGGTGACCTAGTTTGCCTATTTAATAGAATTTTCTCCTTTCAGTGATAAAACTAAAAAAGAGAAAATGCATATTTAGAAATTTAAACATGACATTAGCATTTAAAATCATTTAAGAACCATAATATCATAATAACAGTAGATGAAAAGGAAAAAAAAATCACCCGTAAACTTGCTGGTCTAGCAAACTCTTTTTTTATATGTCTGTTATGTATTCTTTGTCTAGACTGCCATATTAGTTTTGTGTAGTTGTAATCAGTTTTGCTTTTATAGATCAGTTTTTTGGCAGCAGTCTTCAAATATTAATTTACATTTCATCCTTTAGATTATGATTACTCTTAGCAAATGAAATTTGCATTAGCATGTATTTCTGCATCTTGTTTTATTTATCTGTCCATGTGCCTGTATCACATTGTTTTAGTGATAGAAGTTTTATAAGATGTTTTAATATCTGATAGGACTAGCACTTTCTCCCAATCATTGCTCTGCCTTTTTAGGGTTTTTCTATCTATTTTTGCTTGTTTATTCTTTCAAATTAACTTTCTAATCAACTTGTCTTGCTTCAGGAAAAAATAAAAGCCTAAAGGTATTTTTGTTAGGATTGCATTAAATTAATTATCTTAGGGAGAACCAGTACTTTTATATGTTGATGCTTCCTTTCCATGAACATGATTTGTCTTTCCTGTTGTTCACTTCACTTATTTCAGGAATGTTTTATAGTTTTCCTTATACAGGTTTTATAATGTTTTTGTTGTTAAATTAAGCCTATTTTAATTTTTGCTATTGTAAATGAGGTCTTCTTTTCTATTTTTGCTCTCTTTTTTCCATTCATTATTTCTTCGTACTGTTGTTGTATATGTGAAGACTTGATTTCTATCTGTTAATTTTATATACTGCTGTTTTACTAAATTTTCTTATTGTTTGGAATAGTTTTTCCATGGATTCTTTTGGGTTTTTCAATTAAGTATATTATTTGCAAATAATAGCAATAGTCTCTCCCACCCTGCTGGTATCCCCACTTGTTATTCCTCTCATTGCTTTCTCTTGTCTAATTGCATTGGCCAATACCTACATAAAGTTAAATAGTAATGGAGACCTTATTTTTCTTGACTTTATTTTGAAAAGCCTTTAGTGTTTTCCCATTAAAGTGTTGGCTTTTTAAAAAAAACAGATACATATATGTAAAGATGGAATTTATATGCCGCAGCACTCACCCACTACAACTATACAATTCAATTATTTTTTTTCTTTAGTAAATTTATAGGGTTGTGCAGTCATCACCACAATTTAGTTGTAGAACATTTCCATCATTCCATAAAGTTCCCCTGTGTCCTTTTACAGTGACTTTTATGTATATGAGAGTATATTTATACATATATTTGTGTGTGTATGTGCATATATGTATGTCCTACACCTGTATAAATATATGTATATATTTTATCGTTTAAGGAAGTATTCATTAATTCCTATTTTGTTGGCTGTTTTTAATACAAATGAATAGTGTTTGAAAGTTTTCTTTTTGACAGTGCATACATGGCTAAATCAGAAGCTCAGGTTGTAGTCTTTATATAGTGAAATAGAAAATCTTGTTACAGTAAAATATGGCAATATTGAAAAAACATTTTTATCCTAAGAGGAAAGGAAGATGGCATTTCTTATTCTGAAACGTTTGGTTCCATGTTGTTTGTTAAAGAATATGGCATTCCCTGTGGATATGCTGGATAATTGCAGTCATGAGGAATTGGAAAATTCTGCTGAAGATTACATGTCAGATTTAAGGTGTGGGGACCCTGAAAATCCAGAGTGTTTTTCTCTTCTCAATATTACGGTAAGATGTCTGTGTGATTTTTATCCATCTCTTTGGTCTAGTTTACATGTGAAATTATTATCCTTTAAAAAAAATCATTTTAAATTATTAACTGTTCACTTGAAATCTTCATCGGAAATCTGTTCATTAAACTGGGTAAATATTGGTTGATTAGTAGACCAGCATTTTGATCAGTTTTTAGAAAGACAAGCTCTACAGGTTATTGCTTAATAATTGTCTTTATGCCTTTAAAATTATGAGTAAGAAGTTTGCCAGTTTTGCTAAGACTGGTTGCCATATTTGAGCTAACTCAAATTTACAATAGATTGGAATTTGTGAGTTTAGAAAATTTTTTAATTAAGAAAAATCATGCAAAACATGACATTTCTTTTCTTATTATAAAATAGTGAAATCAAATTTTTTAGTTAGTAAGTCATGATATATTGTGATAGAAAGTTCATTAGAGTTAGAATCATTCGTGTTCCACTGTGAACTGAGATGGGCAAATTCTTCTAACCATTCTAGGCCTCAGATAATCTGGAAATGATGTTGATTTAAAGGATTTTTAAAAGTTTTGCCCAGCACCAATATTTTATAATCCTCTGGATTGTAATATTACCTCTACATAGTGAATTAGTGTTGGATTAATGAAGGCAGAGAAATCTTAAAGTATTGCATGTATCTTGCCAGAAAAATAAATTTACCTAACTGGTTTCTTTCCAAGAAAATGGAATATGTTCCCTTTAATTAGTCTAACAGATGATAAACCATAATTTTTTTTTTAATGACTTTATGGGCCCCATATCATGGCTTTTGTTTTTATTCAGATGTGTGGCTAGAACACAGTAATATTTATTGAAATAAATTTTCATTTTTTTCCTAATAAAATTCTTCCAAAAGGGAAGTCTGTCTTATTTATTCTTTCTTTTGAAGCTAGAAATATCATCTCCTATGAAATTAAGTTATATAATTAAAATTAATGTGGGAAAAGTTTAATACTTTGGTAAAAGATTGGTGTTTTTCTCATGTGTTTTCTCAACAGTCTAGACTGTTCACTAATCTTTAATCAATTGTCATTGCAGATTCCTATTAGCCTGTCAAATGTAGGCTTTGTACCTCTTTATGGTGGCGATCAGACCCGGAAAGTTCTTGCTCTTTTTGCACCTGAGGACTCACTCACAGGTCTTTTCTTTGCTTCATTTTTGTAAACTGAGAAATTTTTCTCCAAACTGTTAGAAATTTATTGAAAAGGTAGCTATGAAGGAATTTGTTTTTTTTGCAAAACTTCTTTCAAATTCTAATTCTAAGAAAATGTAATTCTCAGATGCTTGTAATTAAATGTTTAATGGATGAAATAAAATAAAAATGGTATAAATGATACCACATAATATTATAAAGTATGCGTATATTTAAGAGTATTTACGTAAACCTTACCAAATAGTGATATGGCGTATTTTATGAAGACTTAAATGTTAATGATCATTTATTCTGTTTTAGCTGTAGCTCTTTACCTTGCTGATCAGTGGTGGGCTATTGATGATATTGTGAAAACATCTACCCCTTCTAGAGAGGGGCTTAAGCAGGTAACAAGATCTTGTTATTTTGGAAGTGTTTCTAATAAGACCATTTCACAGTGTTTCCTATATTTCATTTATTTGTTTGTTTACAATGTTTCCTATAAACAGTGGTGGTTTTTGAAATTATCGAGCTGTTCCCAGTCTTTATATTATCAGATTATATTAAACCCCTAGAGTTTAATTCTTATGATGAAACTGGCACTCAGGTTGGGCTTCCTCAGTTTTATGTGATTCTGAAAGTATCTGAGAATTGGGTGAGGAAGAATGAATACCTGTGGGTTAGGTGAGCTGTGGCTATCTTTATACACTTTAGCTTCTGATTTTTCTTTTTCTTTCATTTTTTTTGCAGCTGATGTGATTTTTTTTTTTTTATTTGGTAGAGGAAAAGCTAGTTTTCTCAGTGTGGCTGCTTAGCTTCTCTGTTTCTAGGAAAGACTGAATAGGAAATCTTCTTATTAGTAGGACCTCCTTGGGTGGTCTGTACTGTATTCTAAACAGTGGACTTCTCCAGGTTCGGGAGAAAGCAAGCTTTCAGCCTATGCAGGGTTATAGTAGAAGCCAACTGACTGAAGCAGGTTGCTGGAGGGAAGCCGTTTTTCATGCTAGAGGTGAAAGGGTTTAAGAGGACATTTCTGGTGCTCTGGTTATTAGAGGATAAATAGAACAGGATGGGGAAAATGCATAGAAACCAAGATGTAAAATATTTGAGGAGGCAGAGCAGAATAAAAAGTGTTGAAATCTTTGGTGTCTGGAAGAGTGTGATTTACAATACAAATGCAGAGTTAGGAAAACTTTTCCTTGGTAGAGGTTCACTGGACTCTTTTTAAGGAGACTACTGACTTTTTGGAGAAGTACTGCTATTCACTAATAGTTGCAGGGATCCTTGTTAATTATTCTAAGAGGAAGAGACCTTTGCTGAGGGGAATGGAATTAACAGAAGTATATACATATCCTGATGTTCTTCCTTTAGACTGTTTCCAAGACAGGCCAATCTGTAAAAACTTATCAAATCTGCAGGGTGCCAGCTACTTCTGTTCATTTTTGTGGGGCAATTGAACCAATTAGAAAAACAAGGAAAGCATGTCAAGAAACTTTGAAATCCAGTATAGGAAAGTGAGAAACTTGCAGGTTACTGGGTTCTTTTTTCCTTCCCTTTGAGTTTGGAACTTTGAAAGACATAGGAGGATATGAGAATAATACATTTAGTATTGCTACTTCTGCATATTGCGTTAATTCTCAAATGTGTGCTGAGATTCCAGAGTGGTGGGTCCATCTGAAAAAGTATACCTGGATATCTGCCAGTCTGATAAAGAATTTTGAACAAAAAATAAAGGGGAAGAAGGGCTGGCCAGTTAGCTCACTCTGTTAGAACAGGGTGCTGATAACACCATGGTCAAGGGTTTAGATTCCCCTAGTGGCCAGCTGTCCCCCCCCCCGCAAAAAAAAAAATTAAAAAGAAAAAAAAATGGGAGGGAATTAAAAACCAGGATAAAGCTGTAAAACTGGAGGAGTAGATAGCAATAGCAGAGTGTAACTTGTTCTCAGGAACAGTTCTGGTACCAAAGGGAAATATGTACATAAAGAAAATAAACATCCTGAGGTGTTTAAACGACTGAAGTTTGGCACATTATAGAGGACATTTGGAAGTGAAGGTTAAAGGGTGGAGAAAGAGAAATCATCTTATGAAAAATATAGTGTAGCCTTTACTATTCAAGTGAAGAATCTAAGAAATCTCCAGATATGGATTGGAAAGAGAGGAGCTGTCAAAATAAAAATAAGATTGTAACTATCTGGACTCCTATGATAGGTTTTCTCAAGCCTTAATTACCTGTGTGACAACATCACCTCTTGAGAAGTAGAGAAAATCGGTGAAGAGGGACTGCTATTTTAGTCAAATCCTGGCCAATAAGGAAAAATTGGTTGGTAAAGTTACAGGAGAGAGTAACCATTCTTCTTAACAAACACATGATTTTGAGCAAGTGGCTTTATTTTTATAAGCCTTATTTCCTCTGTCTCATATGTAGTGGTGAAAATTAAATGAGATAATAAAGATCATAACCCTGTGCCTGAAACCTAGTGCTCAAATATATGGAAGGGAGATCCTCAATAGCATAATGCAAAATTTTGTTCTTTTTCTCTGTCCTGTTTACCATTTTCTCTGTTACTTAGAGGAAGGCATAGATGACATACTTATCAATTCTGCATGTTATAATGCAGAATGGGGGAACTAATCTGTGCAAGGCAGAATTAAGAAACAAAGAGAGGGATCGAACATGATGAAATTAAATAGAGTTAAATGTAAAATAATACCTGTAGGTTCCAAAAAATTAATTGTACATGTACACCACGAAAAGCAAACCAACAGCACATGCGAAAAAGAGTGGGGCTTTAGTTAATTAGAAGTAAAATCGAGGTAAGCAAAAAAAAAACCTAACAAACATTTTTATAAAACGTTTTTATTTTATAGTGTATAAAAAAGCCTCATTGTCTCAGCAGTGTCCTCAGTGTTTGTAATATCTATGTGCCAAACATGAAGACGGATGTTAGGGACCTGGAGCATTTTCAGGGAGGACTGGAATGGCCAAGTACCCCAAATTCCGTCAGATTAGCCTTTTCCTTCAATTGTTCCTATATCTGGCCATGGTATGGAATTTTAGGGGAATGTCATGGCTGTCTTCAAATATTTATAGGCTGTGTGGCTGCAGAATATCAAAGTATGGTCCTTGGGAAATACATTTCAGATCAGTGTGAAGAAGAATTTTGGTTGGTCCAGGAAAGAATGGGTTGCCTTGTGAATGAGTGCTTGTCAGCTCTTTGTCATCATCGCCTGTGTGGTTTGGTATGGGAGATTCCCTGCCAGGGATATTTTTGAGAGTAGTGTGTGTATACGATTAATCCTTTCTCTCTCTACTCAACTAATTAGAGGATGGACTTGTTTTCCTTTAAGGTGACTTGGGGGAAAGTAGACTTTATGTACAGAACTCTTGTTTTTTAGAGTGAAAGGTGTCTATGGGGAAAACTATTTGATGTCATGAAGTGGGTGTTGGTGGGGTCCTTGTGTCCATGTGTAGGAAGTGAGTCTCTGTTTTCATTCTATTATTGCCCCATATGTGTTTTCACTAGATTTCCCTGGTGTCACTGTCCTCTCTCATCTGGTCTGGGAGAGGGTGTGTTGGGGTGGGGGGATATTCCTTATAGTTAGACAGCATAGACAGGGCTGTTAAATGAACATCTTACCTGGAAAAGATGAGACAGATTCTTTTCCCAAGAGCATAGTTATGGCTTCCCCATCAGATGACGTAATTGTTCTTAAAGTCTTCAGGGGATATCAGGAAACTTTTCTTCCCCCCCCCCTTTTTTTTAAAATGTGGAAGCTGGAATGGGGTGAAAAAGAGTTAAAGCAGTACATGTAGTGGGGCTGCATCTAGGTTTGGGGAAACCCTGGATCTGGGCAGCTGGAAGCAGAAAGAAAATACCAAGTGCTAAAAGTGATGTGGGGGGATTGGTACATTGGGAACCTGTTTTGCCTGTTTTAGAATTTTGCTGAGAGGCAGTATTTCATGCAAAATATGTGCCCATGAAAATGGGTTGTTATTGCTACAAACAATTAGTCTCATCTCTGTGATAATAAAATGTTTTACAAATCATCTTGACTGTGTTCAGAGTGCTTCGAATGCCAGTATGAGCTACGGGAGCAGGGAGCAAGGTAAATAGCATCTCCTCGTTCATGCCTGTTGTAACTGTTGTGCCTGGTGTTTGACTCTCTTTGTAGGTGAGCACTCTTGGGGAGAGAGTGGTTCTGTATGTTCTGAATCGAATTATTTATAGAAAACAGGAAATGGAGAGAAATGAGATCCCATTCCTGTGTCATAGCAGTACTGATTATGCTAAGATTCTGTGGAAGAAAGGAGAGGCCATTGGGTTTTATTCAGTTAAGCCTACAGGTGAGTCTTTAAAAGTTATTTAAACTACATGTTTTGGAAATCTCCATTGTTGACCCCCAAATGTATCACTATCTTTGTTAAATTAATCTCTAGAGTACAAATTAAGTTGGTGGTACTTAGTATTTCTTGGGAATACTTTCATTCTCCTATCCTATGAAAGTGAGGACGGTTAGGAACATCTTTTGAAACAAAAATAAAGTAAAAATAAACATTTGATACAGAGGAAGATTTCTCCACACATGTGCGAGAGAGTTGTGCATTGAACCTCAAATGTATCTTTCTCTTTATTTAAACTTCTTTCCTTTTATTTAAAAGTTGCTGTTTACTTTGGTTCTTGCTGCTGTTACTGGCTCCTTCTAAAACCCCAGTCCACCTGTGGCCCAAATGCCTAGACCGTTTCTGATTAGCACAGCTGGTTCAGCCTGACATATTAAAGAGCAACTTGGCTAACTCCCAGGAAAACTAAAAAGCTTTAATATATTGAGGAAATGCAAACAGCTTTGAAATTGTTAATCTAAAGTTTGGATTTCTGACCCTAAGACCCAACTATACCCCTGCCTTGATAGACTAGCGAGCTTTATCCTTGCTTCATCTGTCCTCCCATTCATTCAGCTTCCTAGAGCTACTGTGAGAGCCGGGAAGATCTAACCTACTTGCTCTGTGCGTATGCAACACCCTGTACCTTGTTACCACCAAATAAAGCCTGCCTTGCTCTGTACCTTGACCAAAGACCTTTCACTGAGAGTACACATTAGTTCCTTTTTTCCACTTCAGATCTTCCAAACTTTGTTCTTCTGGTCAGATCCAGTCTAATGATTATGCCAAATTCACTCCTGATTAGAACAATTGTGACTGACACCTTAATCTCATAATGAGTACACATCTGTGATGAGAATTAGTGGATATAGTCAATAAAAGGAAGGTCATTTTTTCCCAAGAATAAAAAAAACTGATGTGTATAGTTCAAAATGGTTTTGCTTTATAGTAAATACTTTGGGTCTCCTTTAATGTGCTATTTTATTCTTGTATAAATTTGAAATGGAACCAATAATTTGTGTAACTTCAGAAAGATATTGATTATACCTGGAGAGTAAAAGAATGTTCAGTGGAAGTTTAGTGCTGCATTGCATAACAGTCATCCCTTTATTGTTTTTAAATGTTTTAATGTTTGGAGTTGGAGTCTGATTTGATAATGCCTTATTTTATACAAGGTAATTCCTATGGGAATTGGAGGCTTTTTGTTTCTCACACTGGCTCCAGAGGAGTTTCCTACCTGAAATTAGCCCATAGACATTTGGAGCATGCATTAGTGTATACCTTTTTATTAAGGGCTTGCTTAATACGAAAGACACAATTCAGAGGCATAGCATACCCTTTTGGTAGTTCTAATCAGTGTTTGACTCCAGGAGTGTGCTCCTTTTTCTTTTATGTGCATCTTGGGCTTCTCCTCCTCTGGGACCTGGTCTCTAATTTTGCTTTTCTGGTAGTTAACTATTTTATATCCTAGAGCATCCACATGCTACTGTACTTTCCACTTTTAGCATGTTCCATTCTTCTCTACTAATTGTTTTACATCCTTACTATTTATTTTAGTTCTTTCCCTTTTTAAGCTCTCTCATCTGCCAGTGGAATTAACAATGGAATTAAGTGTTCTTATATACTAGCCTTGAATCAGTAGCCATTTAATTCAGTTTGAAAGTACTTTTTCTACAAAGGAAATCCAAACATAATAGAATATTTTGGAGAAATTGTCCAAAACAAATACTTAAAGTGATAGAAGTGTTCCTTTCATATATATACATTGTATACACTGATCAGGAAAAAAAACAAAACTGCACTGGTAGCCAAAAGATAAAATCTTTATTAAGCAAATTTGTAGTTGAATGAGTCTTGTGAAATCATTGATTATTTATGACTTTTAAATTAAATAGCAAATCAGTTTTGGGGGGGTCTTAGGACATAAAAATAGCTTTGATATGTAAAAGGAGGTATTGTTTATTCGGTCAAATTCTATTACAGTACAATGAAATTTAAGAAGCTATGTAAATTCTTTTTTTTGTTTTGAAATAAGTAGATCACTGTGAGGGGCTTATAGTTTCCTTGTTTTTTGGGTGAGGTAGTTTTGTTATTAAAGATATTTGTGGGTTTTTTTGTGTTTTTTTTTCTACTGTTGTTTTAATGTAATGAGTTTGTTTATTTGTTACTTTATGGTATATTTCATCTTTGTCCTTGTTATTTATGTGACCTTTTATACTTGCAAAAAACTCTCCCAAAACACCAAACGTTTTAAACTGGTCTTTTAAATAAAGTGAATTTTTTTTCCCCCCCAAATAATGTAATGTTTATTTTGCAGTTGAAAGAGGGCTTCAGGAAATAGTTGCTTGGGGTTCCTGAATTTATTTTAATGTATTGGTAAAATAATTTTTCACTCCTTTGGTCAGTAATTGTTTACTTAATGTAACTGATTCTTTTATCAATTTTTGAAAAAGAACATAAGAGTGGGATTGAAGTTATTGTCACTGTTTTCAAGCAACAGGTAATTCTTGAGATCTGCTCATATCTTGTAATGTCTTCGGTTATGATGGTTGATTCAAATCTGCGGTTAAGTTCTAGGGAGGGGTGGGGAGCAAAGAGAAGAGAAGTATGATGATCTGTAACCTAAACAAGTACCACATGCCCCACAAGTCCAGGAAAATGAAAGGATTCATAAGAAATTTGAAAATATACCTGATTTATTCTCTATTCTTTTCCGTTTACATAACCCGAGACTGGTGATGAGTTTGAGCTTGAATAAATTATTAATGAAATAGTTGGAACAACTTATACAACCAGGTCAATTTATTGTTTGCAAACCACTACTCTTCAGTCTACAACTCAGAAATTATCTCTTTTAAAAGATTAAGACATAATGTGATATATAGAAGACTTGATTACTATCCAAGACATTTTGGGTTTAGTTATAGTATTTCCACTAACCTGTAAGTTGTGTAACAGTTTCTTTGTTTTTTACTTTTCTTCTTTAAAATGTGGGAGTTTGGCTTGACCAGATGATCACTGAGACTTTTTCTGACTCTGAAGTTTTCTGAATCTGAAGTTAGAAGTTGGAGTATCCATGGGCAGAAATCCATGGTCTCAGGGATGGCTTTAAATGAGAAAGTTGAATTTCAGGGAAACATAGACCAGACCTTAAAGTTGAAAGACCATGACAGTAAAGGAAGTTATTTTTTACAGCCTTGTGAAGAGAAAGCTCACTAAGAGTACATGCACGTAGAGCGTTTTATCATCAAAGCCCCAGTGCATGACCGTGAGAGAGGTGAGAGAGGTTATGCTATGTACTAAGGGTATGAAGCTTATTTCTCCATAGGCAAAATTATGAAAGCAGTCTCAGAACTCTTTAGCTACTCACTTGTATACTGATATTTATAGTCAAATGCTTTTTATGACTTATTTCAATCGTTGTATTTCATTGTCAGTGTATTAAACTCATTCTCAGAAGTTATCTATGGTTTTAAGTTTGGACATTGTCTTGCTTGTTACTCTCTATATACTAACTGTACAAAGTGTGAATTTCCTGACTTTTAAAAAGGAATAAAATATGAGATGTCTATATATAGTAGATATATAGTGTATGATCATGGTTATTGGTACAGTCTATATCAAACTGAGATATATACAGTTTTTTTGAATAAATTTTCTAAGGTTAGGATTACTTAATTACTTAATGTTATTTAATTATTATTTCCTAATAATAAACAGCTCTTTTCGTGTACTTCTCATAATCTTCCATGTCTATTGGCACTTCCCTCACAATATTTGGGTAGTATTTCTTTCTGTAGCTGACATTATCGCTTATTGGGATAGATAACATTGTCTCAGGATCCGTTAGTTATCAGTCCCCTCTGGTTGTCAAGTTTGGTTTTCATTATACTTGTCAATTTTTTTGGCTTCCCGCAACAGATCATGAATAGTAATAAAATATATTTATTTGGCACATCATGCAAGGCATTGGGAGTTGTAGTTTATTTCTCTCTTTTTCTATAATATGGTTAGTTTTATAGTGATCTGTAAACTTAAAGTCAAGTTACACTATACCCACTCCCATCATCTTTTTCTCTCTTCTCATGTTATTCTGTCAGGGAATCTTATCTTGGTAAATGGAATTACTTAATTTTTCTGATCCTGTGCTTTTTGCCTTTTCCTGATGACCCAGTAGATTAACAAGTTGATACAATATTTACTCCTGGTAGTAGAACACTCACAATGCTGCCTCCTCAGGGATTAAACACTAAGTGATCTTTATTTTATTTCCATATTTCTTAAGGCTGTCTATATAATTCAGCCTGTATAATTCCAAAGGGGCCAATTCCTTTTTCTTTCTGGTATCAGCAATAAATTTTAATACATAATTTACTCAGTAACAAGAGAAGATTGCTGTAGTAGTATTGGAGCAATGACTGACCAGCTTATTCAGGGTCTTTCTATGTTTGGCTCTTTTAGACTGATTTAAATAAAGTTAACAGTGGTGTGGAAGCTATGGTGCCGTAGTACCCCACCATCTTATATGGTTATGAAATTTTTGTTGAAAGCACGTTCTGTTTCATCACCTCCCAGTTCCTGAGCCAGCTCAAGATAAGTGTTTATTATCAGTGTTAAACCCAACACTGTTGAGTCCTTTTGTCTTAGAATAGGTTCTGAAAGGGGTCTCTTCAACATTAACTCATAGGATTTTCCTTAAAACTGGCAGGTAGAAGGACCAATTTCATTACCAATCACAGACTGATTTTACATGGCAAGTTATATTTGATGTATGGCAATTGACTAGGAAAATTTATGTGTTATCTGCAGACTTGTGGTTCTAGATATCTCAGGTAGATTTCAGTTTTCTAAAACTGAAACTGGGTAGAGGGATTGTCCTAGTAATCTTGGGCTGAAGTTTAATGATCTTATTTGAAAGCTTTTATTTTTAGCCACTTATTGTCAATGTAAGTATATTGGGAAATTATTATATTGAAACTTAAATTGTATTTTATAATCCTAAATTTTTAGAAACCTATCTCCTCCAAGAGAATAGTGTAGCTATATGCTCAGGCCTTCTACTTATTAAATAATAATTTAAGCAATAATAATAATATTTCAGGGCATATATGTTGCCATTATGGTGAATGGTTTAATTTCCTGAATTTCTGTGTGTTTCACATTATAAACATCTTTGACTTTTTTGTTCAGAAAATAATATTTTTTTGGTCACAATCTGTTCATTTAGTCAGTCTCTTAATGTAATTCCAAATTATGTCTGTAAGTAGTTTACTTTTGTAAGTTACAATTCCAAATTTTTGTCAGCACCACGCTCACCCAGTGAGCAAACCGGCCATCCCTATATGGGATCCGAACCCGCGGCCTCGGCGCTCCCAGCGCCACACTCTCCCGAGTGAGCCACGGGCTCGGCCCTACAATTCCAAATTTTTGAAAGTCATCTATTTACAATAAAAATTGTTCCTAAGGAGCAACCAGGAATTTAATTTAGAATTATCAAAAACCAATAAGAATTGATTTAGAAAAAAAAACAATACGAGTTAAATTAGTTTCTGATAACTGAGGCCATTTCTTAAGTTAGAAAAATATACTACACCTTTATTCACTCCATTTTCCTTCTTCTGAGGATGTAGAAAGGAAAATAGCATATCTCTTCTTAAAATATTGGTAGCAACATTTCAGTGGAAATTTAGGAAGATAAATATGTAAAAATGAAAAATAAACTAAGAAAATTGCTTGTAGTGGATTTGGCTTTGTTTTCTCAAATGTAAAAGTACTTGAAAACTGTACCTAGCACAATTTGCTCCCTTAATTCCTTTATTGTAAGGATTGTTGTTTCAAATTAAAAAAAAAAAAGTTTGGTACACAAGAACTTACTGATTTCATTTTTCTTTTATTACAGAATTACTCAACCAGCTCTTTATCACTGTGAAGATTTCAATCTTTAATCTTTAATTAGTAAACTGTAAATGTAGGAATATATTATAGTCATTGTGTTATCAGTCAATTGTGGGGCTCTCAAATAGAATAGAATTATAATTATTTCTTTTGTTCTTTAAACAAAAGAAAACAAGTGGACTGCTCCTGTGTGGCAATTTACTATGGAAAGATGTCTGACAATATCTCTTTCTTTTTTAGAGATAAGTATATTAGTTAACATCTTCCAAGTTTCAAAATTTTACATATTGAAATATCCTGTTAAGTAAGAAGAGACACCCCCCTCCCCACCTCCAGAAAAAATTGTTTCCAGGTGAAAAGCAACAAAACTTTGTTTTCTGCATTTCAAATTAAGTTCTCGAATCAAGTCCTATGATTGTTGGAAAAAAAAAAGTACATCAGACTAACTTAAGCTCTTATCCTAGCTATCTTTTTTTCCCTAGTTATCTTTAATATGACAATTTTTGTGATGTTTCATGCATCTTTAAAAACATTCCACTGCAAAATTTTAGCAATGTTTACATTCCAAGAAGCTGCATTATCTATTTACTCTGGCTTCATGTCTTCTCCAGATGCCTACAAGATCGTATTTAGACTGTTTTGAGGGACAATGACTTTTCCTTTAGATCCCTAACAAGTTTGTTTTATGGTTATCTTTTAGAGGGTCATTTTAGTCTCCTGTTTGAGGGGGAGAATCTCACTATTACTTTCCATTGCACCTATGGTATACAACTTAATTCATAAAATGTGGACTTGGCAACAAACAGAGAACAGATTGGTGTCTTAGGAAAATTACAAATTACTGCCTGTTTTGGACATGCATGGTCCCTTGTGTTTGCACGAAACTATAGATGCTAAATCCATAAATACCTTTGTGTTATGACATATCACTAAAACTTGAAGGAAAACACTTGATGAAAGAATTGAAAATGTTCATTGTTGCAAAATCAGATGTTTTGTAGTTTTCCATTTGGATACTCTATAGGTACCAGAAATTTATCTGTAAAAATAGCTTACAAGAGGGCGAAAATGGCAGAAAAAGACTTCTTATGACAAAGATTATAGTCTAACAGAAGAATTGTTCTAGACCACGGGTTTTACAATAATTGTTATACTGAGTATCATATAACATTTTTAGTTATGATACCATTCTGAATTCATTCGCCTCAGGCACAGAATTTTGGATTCAAAGTCTTCATTTCCGAGTTTGTTCATAACAGGGGATCACATTCTTTTGCATACTCTTCTCAGAGTTTCATACTTAAAATTTGGATGGCCTGTAGAGGAGCCTAAATTGGCAGGGGTTAGGTTGGGGTATAACTACAGTGCTGATGCTTTGGTTAAAGATGGTGGGCTGAGCACATGCAGCCTCCATTCCCACTTGCAACACCACAAAAATGACAGCAAAGATATTTTTAAAAAGCAAAAATCCAAAATGACAAAGTGAATAGAGGGGAGGTGTAACAGCAACAGAGTTTTGTAATCTGGGAAAAGGGTAGACGTGGTAACTGAATCCTGAGGTGCCAATGCTGAAGGCAGGAAGCAACCACATTTATATTGTAGAACCTTCAAAAGGTTCAGTTATTGTAACACCAGGTACTTTATGAGAGGTAGAGCTAAAAAGAGAAGGTTGACTGAAAAGTTTCTTCCCTGATGCAGCACAGCTGGACAGTTGCCCCAAACTTGCCCTGAGAAAAGACACATGCTCCTGGGGGTACCTGAAGACTTTCAGACATGGTAGCGAAGTTTGTTTTAAGGGAATAAATTACCTTCGTTTCCCACCAAGCTTAATCTTACCATGATTGTAATGTACAGCTAATCTGGAATTGTAAAAGTTTGTGGAAGTCCAAGCAAAAAAAAAGAAGAAGGAAAAGGAGGTGGGGAGGGGAATCTAAGTAGTTTTGTAGTGGTGGAGAAAGTGATTGAATGTAAAGAATAGATAATTTCCTTTTGCACGTCAGGTGGTTTCTATTTCTTTGTTTTCAACAATAATGAAAGAGGATTTAATTGAGTTGTCAGATTATTGAAAATATTTTTTACAAAAGATGTGGTGCATAACAAAGGGTGCTCACAGAATTGAGTAACATTGTATAACAAAAGGTTTTCTGGGGCTGACTTTAGCTCACTGGGTAGAGTGTGGTGCTGATAACACCAAGGTCAAGAGTTTGGATTCCCCTACCTGCCAGCTGCCAAAAAAAAAAAAACAAAAACGTTTTTTGGTCCCTTATTTATTTGAACAAGATACTTGAACACTTACATCTGTAAAAATAAAAAATAGGAATAGAATTAATGCTGAGCCCTGTCTTATTCTGGTAGTAGGTAATTCATGGCCTCATAAGCCAATTAAAAAAATGAAGCTTCATCTGTTTCATTAAGAAATGTATTTTAAGCAAAAACTTTGTTTGCTTAAAAATTAGTTTTTCAAATGTATAATTGTGTTTTGATTCATTGTGTATTAATATTAATGATAATGATAATCCAAAAATTCTTTTGGATTGATACTCAGAACCTTATGGTCACAAGAAATTTTTAAAGTGTATGTTTATATACAGATATATTCTTGCAGAGAAGAACGATTGGATAATCAATAAACTTCGAAGCATGAAAATGTATTACATCAGGGTAACATTCTATAAGATAAATAGAAGTAGAAGCAAGGAGAAAAAGGAATAGTGTTAAACTTTGAGTGCTCAGGAAGTTTGTTCAGTGGATGGTGGCAGTTATCACATCGATTATCGCTTTTAGAGTATTCGATGCATTTAAAAGAGTGATATAATAATTTTTGACTTTCTTTAAGTCAATATTGTTTGTTAATTGTAAAGAGAAAAATAATAAATCTACATAGAGAAACCTGGTAGACACCTTGTTAACCAACAGATCATTGTTAACATCACCAGTAATAAGATATATCGACATCATGTACTGTGTGATGTATGATGTACTGAGAAGGGCACAGTTTCATTTCTGTGAAATTTTTTGCCAAAAATGCATAATCTCAATTATGTGAAAACATTAGACGAAGCCAAATTGAGAGTGATTTTATAAAATAACTGACCAGTAATGTCTAGTAGTGTCAAGGTCATGAAAGACAAGGGAACATGGAAGAATTATCAAAGACCAAAGTTTAAGGTTATGGAATCCTGGATTGGATTCTGAAAAACAGAAAGAGACATTAGTGGAAAAATTGGTAAAATTTGAATGAAGTCTGTAGTTTAGCTAATAGTATTATATGAATGTTAATTTTCTGGTTTTAATAATACTTTGGCTATGTAAGATGTTAACATTAGGAGAAGGTGCAGGTATATGGGAGCTCTTTGTAATATTTTTGCAACTTTTCTGTAAGTCTAAAATTACTTTTAAAATAAATAGTTTTTAAAAAGTCAATATTGGGCTGGCCAGTTAGCTCACTTTGTTAGAGTGTGGTGCTGATAACACTAATGTCAAGGGTTCAGATCCCTATACTGTACAGCCCCTCTCCCTCCAAGAAAAAAATCAGTATTGACAATATTCCAGAAATTACATTCTTTGTAATTATTGAAACTGAGATGAAAATTTTAGATATCAGCAAAATGTGTGAATACATGGTATTTCAAAATTATTTTAAGTTATATGAGTATGGAAGTTTCCTTTGAGGAATTTGACTAGGCCAATGGGGGAAAAAAAATCTAAAAATACCAATGCAAATTGTTACCATGGGAAGGCCCCAGCCAGATCATCCTTCTGTGAAGTTTATTTGTCAGCAAGCCCCTCCATGCACACAGAACTTCTAATTGGCTTTTTAATGTTTTATTCTTAACTATGAACAGATAGCCATAGTAAAGAAAGTCACTGATATGGAAGATGGAGATCAAAACAAAAATAAAAGATTTGGAGAAGACTGCAAAAAAGTGGCCCTTCATATTTTTGGAAAGGTTAGAGTAGTCATTGCATTCATGAAATGAGAACAAGATATATTAAAAGACTGTTCATAGAGCTCTTAGACATTAAAATTTCAATACAAGGAAGATGAAGTTGATCACAAAGGAGAACAAAAATAAAAACAAAAAACACTAAATGATGGAAAATAGGAAAGAAAAGATAAAATTAGAGAAAGCCTCTAAATAATAGATGTTTCAGAATGAGAGAACAGAGAAACTGGAGGGGAAGAAATCACCAATGAAATAACTTAAGAAAATTTCTCAGAACTATAGAACATGCTTTTCCTGATTAAAAGGCCTGTTGAGAATCCATCAAAATGAATTAAAATAGACCCATACCAAGATAGATTATTGTGAAATTTCAGAACATCTGGAATAGAGAAAAGACTTTGTAATCCTCCAGAGAGTGAGAGAATGATTGAGACAAAGGATCATAGCAACACTGAACGCTGGAAGTGGAACGATGCCTTTAAGATACTGAGGGAAAATGATTTCCATTGTAATTCTTTGGCCAGTCAGATTATTAGTGAAGTATGAGAGTAAAAGAAGGAAATTTCTGATGTTCAGTCTCAAAACAATTTACATCTCATTGTACCCTTTTTCAGGAATTGAATAGAGTTTGTGCTCTACTAAAATAAAATGATCCAGAAAGAAAGATACTGGGTCAGGAAACTAAGGACAGAAAGGAGATCCACAAATCACAGCGATGTCATCTCCAGTGTGGTCACCACCAGCTTTATGTGGCTATTTTAATTAAATAACATTTTAAAATTCGTTTTCTCGGTCTTACTGGTCACATTTTAAGTGCTCGATAACCACATGTGCCCAGTGGCTAATGCACTGGACAAAGAAGATAGAGAACATTTCCATCTTTGCAGAAAGTTCTTTTGGACAACACTTTTCGAGAGATTGATCTAGATTGGAGCAGGTCAGAAAACTCTGGCACATTGATTCAAGAAGATGGAATTGATAGAATACCTGATGTTTTTGAACTTACCAAAATAGGATTCACAGAGTTATGGGAGACTTTGGGTAATAGGTTAGCAATAAATAATAAATCATTAGTATTAAGGCAAATCAAAAAGCAGTACAGGAAAGAAGCAGTCATGATATATTACATGGCTCAGTTGTCAAAAGCATTTATATAGTCATTATGTAAATACCAAAATTGATCTAACCCCCCCAAAAGACAAATTACTATTTTGGGGTAATTGAGTGTGTATGTGTATAGGAAATGTGTTTATGGTGGAGTTGGGATTGGGGTGTGTGAATGTATGTAAGAGCTAAATTTTCATCATCCACAGTGAGAAGTTAGTTAATTATGCCTTAAGTGGAAAAATCAAGAAGTAAATATCAAGATGTAGTAAGTTATTTAGAGATATGGAAGTAAATACCAAAAAGATCAGTTAAGTGATTTCAAACTAGTTGCCTCTGGGATGTGGAAAGTGTGTGTGTGTGTGTGTGTGTGTGTGTGTGTGTGTGTGTGTGTGTGTGTGTGTGAAAAAATGGTCACAGCACTGCTTTTTTCTCAAGTCCTATAGGACTATTGTACTCTAAACTACATACATGTATAACTTTGATTAAAACCAAAACGTAAACATTTAAAAAAAATGGAACTATTCCTGGAGTCTAATCTGTGCCTTCCACAAAATTAGCTGTTTTATAAAATTTCATGGGGTTTGTAATACTCAGGGCATCTGTTAAAAAGGCTATGCTAAATAGAAAACAAATGAAAAAGGCTCAAACAGTTATTACAAATGAAAAAACCCAAAACACCACTGGTTGTTTCAGTGAAAATTTTGTGGCTTTTTGGCCTACGTCAAGAAATATATAAAGATACGAATTCATATAAACCAGATACCACATTTTAATGTAGACAAGCTGAGGAAGAAACTGAGGGTGCTATCACTAGCTGCCGTTTTGGAAATACCTGTTATTATTTGGTTTCAACTGTGAGTCGCCTTGTTCCAGATTGAAGATTCATATTTTGAGGTAGGACAGTCTGGTCAACAACTATTGTAAATCAATTTAACTCAGGACTAAAGGGACTTGTGAGTAATACTAGAGGATGTATTTTTCATTTTGGTAATCTCCGTTTGAAATAATTTGTATCCTGTCTTCATTTGCTAGTCAGCTTTCCTTACGACTTTCAGACCTTTACTGGGAGCTATGTCCATGATCTTGCCCTACTTTTTTGGACAGATAACTCACTTCTTGTTCACGAAAATTCAGGTTTCTGGCCCTTCTCTTTTAAGATTATTTTAAGGGATAACAAACTGTGATATAAAATGATAAGGATTGATAGCATAGCTAAAGGCAAAACAGCTGAAGTTTGTATTGGAGGATTGCAGTTATATTTTAGGGACTTGAGTCTGTCTGGGTATGAAACTTTTCTTAGGGAAATGAGCAAAGGCCTGTGAGAATCTCATACTATTCTGTGGCTACCTGAAATTTGTATCGGAAATGAAATGCCTGGTTTGGTCAGGTGAAGTTCTAGCTATCCAAAAATCACGTGCTTTCCAATAAAGGTTCTGTTTATTGGGGAGATAGGGCTGACTTAGTCGAGACACAAAGATTCAGCCATCAAAAATCTAGTGGGTGAGACAAAAAACAATAGTTGGTAAACATCTGATCATAATTCACTTTGATAAGTAATGTACAAGGATACTTCAAAAACTTTGTGGAAAAATAGAATTAAAAGACACTGAATCTTTCTGTGAATTTTTTGAAGTACCCTCATATGTGCAGATCAATAATAGCAGTCATTGAAGAGTGAGTAGTTAATTTTGCATGGTGGAAGGTGTCACTGAGAAAGTGATATTTAAAAGTAGCTTTGAAGGGTAAGCAGGGAAAGAACATTTGTAGTAAGTATACAAATGGAAAGTAAATATATGAAAGAAGGCTCAGAGTCATGAAAGTTCAGGGTGTATTTGGAACTCCACCCTGAATAAACGGGTGGGATTAAAAATAAGAGGGGTGAAGATGGAGGTCCGATTGCGAAGAGTCTTAAATGCCATGTGTTTTATTGCCCAGGAAGCTTTCAAAGAATTTATGTAGGAGTAACATGATTAAATATTTTAGGGACATAATTTTTGCAGCACTTGGATGCTGGGTAGGAAGATTGTATTTTGAAGTCAGCAAAGTTAATTAAAAGGGCTATTTTAGTAGTCCAGGTGAAAGAAGGACCAAAAGAAAAAAAAAAGCGAAAAAAGGAAAGAGGCAGTAAGAATGGAGAAGGAAAAGGATTTGAGGGAGATTTTTAGGAAGACAGTGTGATGACTCCATTTCCTGCGTTGTAGGGACAGAGGGGAGCATCCCGTGATGAATCTGGGTGGTTTGGCAGGTGTACCTAGGTATTGGTGCAAGGCTGTTAACTAAGATTGGGAATACCGAAGAGGGAGTAGATTTGGTAATGCTTCAGTTCAAATTGACGTGGGAAGTTCAGTGTTCCTGTGGGCTGTGTAAGTAGAGATGGATAGTTAGAAATGTAAGCACGTGGAAGAGGTGTGGGTATTCATGTGGGCCCCAGATGTCGATGTCATTTTACAGTGTGGATGAGATCCGCCCGAACTGTCGTGTAAAGTGGGTATGTGTAAGTGTTTATCGCTGTGAGCATACGTTACTGTAAACAGCCTGAGGTAACCAAATGTAACTGTCGGCAGAATGCCAGCAAAAGGTACCCTCTCCTGAGATGTGATCATTGATTTCCTGAAAGTTAAAAAAACGAAATGTTAATCTGCTGGGAGATGAGAGGAAGAGGAAGGTTACGTGAGGCTACTCGCTGTCCACCAGATATTTGTGCTTCCTTTTCTGTAGTCTAATCATTGGCCAGCTGCTGTCCAGTCAGATTATATTTTCCAGTTACTCTCACAACTATGACAAAGTAGTGAAAGAAATGACGTGAGTGACTTTGGGTCAAAGTGCTTAAGATGCATTCTTTTTCCACATCTGTGGGCTGAATGAAGAGGAAGGATTTTGGAGACATAGGGGATGGGGCAGCCATGAGATAGAAGACATGTGGGTTCCTGTGGTAGTCTCTTTCTTTGGTGGCCCCCTGTGAACCACGCTTCCTGGTGCTTACATCCTCCTATAGCCTGCTTGAATCTGGGCTGGCCCTGTAACGTGCTTTAACAAGAAGGCAGGACACATAACACTGTGCTGAACCTTAAGAAGGCTGGCAGTTTGCACTCTGGCACTCTTACTCTTAGGAGCTAGTAACCATGTAAGAAATATGACTCCCTCAAGACCACTGCGTGGTGAGGGAGCCTAGACAGCTCCGTTGAAGGGAACTGAGGCTCTGGCTGACAAGCCCAGCTGTGCTCTCAGTTGGCAGCCACCACAGCTGCCTGCTATGGGAGTGAGGCTGTGCGGACCTTTAGCCTTTCCAGTGCCCTAGGTGATACCACGTGAGCATTGTGACAAATAGTAAATAAACTTGTTTTATTTTAAACCCATACATTTTGGGCTGTTTTGTAAGGCAGCAATAGGTAACTGAAACAGTTCCTGGATGATTGGGAGGCAGAAAGCCATCTACTCCCGAGGAACACCTATGTGGGATGTTCTGTAAGCAAAAATGGAACTTTTATTATGTTAAGCTTTCCAGGTTTGGTTTGTTATAACAGCTAGCATTACCTTAACTGATCTATAAAGTATGAAGACTATAGTGAGGTTGTACTATCTAGTGGTATATGACAAGATCTCTCATCTATAGATAATCACATTATTTGTTTGCCATTCACTTTATGTGTCTTCTGTGGAGACAGTCACACACTGATGCCTTCATCAGGTGTTGAGCTGGGTTTCACGAAGGTGAGGAAAGACTTTCCCGGGTAGACAAAGAAGAAGTAAGTAGTGATTGCATGAGAAGAGGAAGCCACTGAATTGTGGCAGAATATCTGCTCTTGAATTCTGTACATCGCTCCTGAGTGGTATCATTGAAATGTATGTATTTATTCAGAAGTTACTTTTAAGTGCCATATGGAGAGGGAAGGTGGGAGGAGTAAGGGAAGAGAGTAGGAGAAACAGCAAGAGGGAGAGTAACAACAATTTTGTAAGCTCCATCCTCATGGAACTTACATTTTAGAGGAAGAGATAGCAGTGAATAGACAAGAAGAGATGCTGTTAGGTGCTATGAAGAAAACTAAAGTAGATTAAAAGAACAGAGTGTGTGTATGGGGGGAGGACTATTTTAAATAGAACGGTTAGGGGAAACCTCTCTGAACAAAGTGGTGAAATAATGCAATATATGTGGAGTTTGAGGAGAAGAGATTTTCAGACAAAGAACTGAAAATGCAGAAACCCTGAGGCAGAAACAAGCTTGGGATGTTTGGGACACAGCAAGAAAGCCGGTGTGGCTAGAGCAGAGGGAGTGATATGGGTTTGGAGAGAGGCAGGGGCTGTACACTGAAAGGTCTTGTAGGCCAAAGAAAGGTTGAATTTTATTCTTTGGGTGATGACAAACCGTTGAAGGGTTTTGAAGATGAGAGTAAAATGATTTGATTTGCCTTTTAAAAAGATAACTGACAGCTGTGTGGAAAACTGGGTGCAGGGGTGCTGGAGAGATGGCAGGGTTAAGAGTTAATTCAGCGGTTTATATTATGTTCACGTAGTTGTGCAACCATCATCATTCTCTAATTCCAGAACATTTTTATCACCACATAAAGAATCCCTAAACTCATTAGTAGTCACTTCCCATTTCCTTTACCCCACAGCCCCTGGAATCCACTAATTTACTCTGTGTGGGTTCTTTTTCTTTTTGAGTTGTAAGAGTTCTTTGTATATTTTGGATACAAGTCCCTTATCAGATATACAATTTGGAAATATTTTCTCCCATTCTGTGGGTTGTCTTCATTTTCTCGATGGTGTCCTTTGAAGTACAGAAGTGTTTAATTTTGATGAAGACCAGTTTATCTACTTTTTCTTTTGTCACTTGTGCTTTTGGTGTTTTAAGAAAGCTTTGCCTAACCCAAGTTGATAAAGTTTTATGCCTGTATTCTAAGAGTATTATAATTTTAGCTCGTGCATTTAGGTTTCTGACCCATTTGCAGTTAACTTTTGTACATGATGTGAAGTAGAGGCCCAACATCCTTCTTGCATATGTGTCTCAGCACCATTCACTGAAAAGACTATTTTTTCCCCGTAGAATTTTCTTGCCACCCCTGTTGAAAATCATTTAACCATAAATATGAGGGTTTGTTTCTAGACCCTCAGTTCTATTCCAGTGATTTCTTTTATCTGTTCTCATGCCAATACCATGCTCTCTTGATTACTGTAGCTGTGTAGTGTTTTGAAATTGGGAAGTGTGAGTCCTCCAACATATTTCTTTGTCAAAAATATTTTAGCTATTTGGGGTCCTTTTCATTTTCATATAAATTTTAGGATCAGCTTGTGAATTTCTGCAAAAAATCCAGCTGGGATTTGGAATCTGTAGGTCAGTTTTGGGAGTATTGACATCTTAACAGTGCTTGTATTAAGTCTTCACATCCACAAGCATGAGATGTCTTTCTACTTATTTAGGTGCTTTTAAATTTCATTTAGCAATGTTTGTAGTTTTTAATGTACAAGTTTTGCATTTCTTTTTTTTTTTTTTTTTTGTCGTTTTTTCGTGACCGGCACTCAGCCAGTGAGTACACCGGTCAGTCCTATATAGGATCCGAACCCGCGGCGGGAGCGTCGCCGCGCTGCCAGCGCAGCACTCTACCAAGTGCGCCACGGGCTCGGCCCCAAGTTTTGCATTTCTTATGTTAAATTTATTCCTAAGTGTTTTCTTGTTTTTTGCTGCTATTTTAAATGAAATTTTTTCTTAATTTTATTTTTGGATTGTTCATTGCTGATACATAGAAATACAATTGATTTTTGTATGTTAATCTTTTATTCTTGCTGAATTTCTTTATTAGTTTTAATAGTTTTTTAGTGGATTCCTTAAGATCTTCCATATGCAAGTCAGGTCATTTGCAAATAGAGATAGTTTTACATCTTGCTTTCCTATCTGGATGCTTTTTATTTCTTTTTCTTGCCTATTTGCCCTGGCTAGAATCTCCAGCGCGATGTTGAATAGAACTGGTGAGAGTGAACATCCTTGTTCCTGATCTTAGGGGAAATGTACAGTCCTTCATCATTAAATATAATACTGGCTGTTGGTTTTTGTAGATGCTCTTTATCAGGTTGAGGAAGTTGAGTATTTTTATCATGAAAGGTATGGATTTTGTCAAATGCTTTTTCTCTGACTATTGAGATAATCATGTGGCTTTTGGTTTATTTACATTTATATGAACTCTTCCAGTCTTAATCTTACTCTCATGTGTTACAGAAGTTAAAGGTAGACATTAGTGGTCAACAGCATTTGGATAAATGGCAGAAGCCTTGGGAGTAGATAAGATTACCCAGAGAAAGCATATAGAAAGAGAATAAGGCCAAAGATGAAAACTTTGAGGAATGTAAACATGCAATCTGCCATGTGCAATGCTGAATTTGATCACTTTGAGTTAATAAGTTTAGTGAAAACTTCACCTAAGGCAGCAAGTTGTGGTTTTTGCTTTACTATGTAATTATGCTGCTGTGTGCAGCTATTGATGTATCTTAAGAATCTCTGGTAACATGGGAACCTTTTCTGTCCTTTATTTGATCCCATTTGTATACAAGTCACACCCTGGAGAGTAGAAGTATTTAAGGTGTATGCAAAAGAAGAGAACCAGTATGATATTTTAAAATGAACATATACATAGCAGGTAAATAGTAGAACTTTAAACTTCACGAACAGTACTTTTAACATTGCTTTTAGGTGCTGGAATTTCCCTTTTCTCTACTAGAAAGAATGTTTCTGTGAGAACAGAAGAAATTCAATTCATGGGAAATTTCCTTCATATAATTAGTATTGTTTAGTAAGGCACCTGAAGCATGCACAATAGTAAATGACCATAGATCCTCAGACTTCATATTGAGAATTAGAGCTGATAGTGCTTTCTCTTCTGATTCATTTTTGCTTTGTACTTCAAACTTGAACTGCCACCACTTATGTTTCTTTTAATTTCATAATCATGTCTATAGTTACTATGAGAAAACCCAGATTTCAAGGTATTAGAAACTGATAATGCTCACATTAGCTTGTTGGTTAGACTACTTGTTAGATTCACAAGAAAATTAGACCCTTAGAAATATCCTAACTGCATGTCAGTAATCAAGATCTAAGTATATAATAAAGTGTATTACCTACTCTAAATTTAAATTGGTTGATAGTCTTGGAGACTACTGCAAAAAGTTACTGAAGTTCTCCAATTAAGTCATAAATAATTCATATTATTTGGTTAAACTGGAAAAAAGCCTTTGTTATATTGATGAACTCATTAAATGATATGATTGATAGAAGTTGACTTGTGAGATGTTTGTTATCTGAAAGTTGGTTTCTTGTTTGAACTGTATTATGAGGGGGTCTTCAAAAATTTCGTGGGAGGATTTGTATTATCTTTTAATAACATTTTTCCATGAACCTTTTGTTTTTTGTTTTTTTGTTTTTGATAGCTGGCAGGTATGGGTCTCCAAACTCACGATCTTGGTGTTATAAGACTGCGCTCTAACCAGCTGAGCTAACCAGCTAGTCCTCCGTGAACTTTTTAACGTGCCCTCATATTAGATTTATCCAAAATCATATGGGTGATCTTAAAAATAATAAATTATTTTGAAGCAAAAAAAGGTAGAATATTGATTGATAAGTATGAATTGACTCTAAAGTTAATAGAAAGTGGGAAACCCTACCATGTGCTCTCAACTTGTAAACTATCTTAAGACATGTTAAAGGAGCTAATACATCTGTGTGGGTGGCCAGAACCCAGATATACAGCAGGCTTCTTAAAAACCAAATCAGCATAGCTGCATAATAAGTTGAGACATATTTAGACACTATAAATTATTTCTCCTGTTCAACCTTACACATATAAGATATATTTAGAATCATATCACAGCAAAGAAGTTTGCTGACTTAGTCATTTCTAAGACAAATGTTTCCAATTAGTCTTTAAAAATTTGGAGAACAATTTCACTTCTTTACCATCAAGTCAGTAAAAATGTACTCACTAAGTACTCACTGAGACTTAGTACTCACTAAGAAAAAAGTCAAGGGAAAAGATGAATGTTCAGGTACTAAGGTTGGAATTACATACTTCATGTATTACAAACTATATGTAGTCATCAAATATTATTTGAATTTGAAATTTTGATAGTTGAGTTTTCAAGTTGTATAAGCCTATAGACAGTGATAGTATATGTAGTCAGGTATATATTTCAGAAAATGGTAATGAACTGTTTGTCCTCCATTAGATGATATTGTTGGCAAACATAAAATACATAGCTCTTCTTGTTATCACATGTATACATTATGTCATGTAATAGCAGCTGGAAAACACTTTATATTATAGAATTTATACATTTCTTTAACACTCTTCTTGTTGTAGGAAACGAACTAAACATTTTCAGAAAGACCATTAACTCATGTTTGCTAAACGTGTATATATTTTAGTGTGAAAAACGGTTGGGTTTCTGTTCTTATTACTACAGGAAGCCTATGTGCCTCATTTCTTACCCAAAGTTACCAACTGCCGGTTCTTGACACAATGTTTGTAAGAAAGAAATATCGAGGCAAAGATTTTGGGCTTCATATGCTGGAGGACTTTGTTGATTCCTTTACGGAAGATGCACTTGGCTTGCGGTATCCTCTGTCTTCTCTCATGTACACAGGTAAATGGACTAAGTTAAAAAAATGTTAAACTTGTCTCAGTGTCACTTCTGATTTTGTTTTTCTAGAAAATTGTAAGTGTGTGTGTGTCTGTGTGTGTGTGTGTGTATATATATATATCGATATTTAATAAATTTGGAATCTTAGCTGTTTAGGGTTCAGTTTTGTAAATGTGCCCTTACCTCATGTATATGGCTTTTTTAGGGGGTGTGGTAGCCTTTAAAAAAATTTTTGATATAATTCACCGATACCATAAAGTTTGCTTTGTTAAAGTGTATAATTTAGTTGTTTTTAGTATGTTCATAGTTATGCAACTATAACCACTACTTCCAGAACATTCCCATTACCCCCAAAAGAAATCTTGTACCAGTTAGCAGTCACTCTCCATTTCTCCCTTCCTCCATCCTCTGGCAACCACTAATCTATTTTATGTCTCTATAGATTTACCCATTCTGGACATTTCATATAAATGGAAGTATACCGAATGTGGCCGTTTGTGTCTGACTTCTTTCACTTAGCATAATGTTTTTAAGGTTCATCCCTGTTGCAGCACAAATTAATACTCCATTTCTTTTTATGACTGAATAATATTCCATCGTATGGATATAACACATGTTGTTCCAAAGTGATTGCACCATTTTACATTCCCATAAGCAATGTGTGAAAGTTGCAGTTTCTCTACATCTTCGCCAATGTTTGTTATTATCTGTATTTTTGATTATAGCCATCTTAGTGGATGCAATGTGGCATCTCATTGTAGTTTTGATCTGTGTTTTATGTTAAGCATCTTTTCATGTGCTTATTGGCCATTCGTGTATCTTCTTTGGAGAAACATCTATGCAGATCCTTTGACAATTTTTTCTTTGGGTTGTCTTTTAAGTTAAAAAGAAGAAAGAAATTTCAGACATACAAAAAAGTATAAAGAATAATATAAATACTCAGGTACCGTCCCTGAGAAATGGATCGTTGTCAATACATTTGAAGCCTCCTGTGTACTACAACCCACTTTAGACTCACTCCCTTCCCAGAGATATGTACTGTCCTCAATTTGGCATTTATGTTTACCATGCATTTATTAGACTTTTAGTACATATGTATGTATTCTCAAACTATATTGTTTTATATATTTGGAAACTATATGTACTATATGAATTCTTCTGCATTTTACTTTCGTTATTCATCTTTAGGTTTATGAAATTCATTCGTGTGGATTCATGTAGCTCTATTCATTTTCATTGCTGTTTAGTATTCCATTGTATGGCTATACCATTTGGTGATGTTTAAAAAACCTTTAGAGGATTTATTTTTGCATTTGTGTAAAGCCCATACAACTACTTTTTTCTTGATGAAGTAAGATTTAATCCCAGAAAGTAATTAATTTGGAAACTTATAAAATATAATTTACTATCGATTTCAGTCTAACACTAGATGTTTATTTTCACTGAAAATGTATTTTTATTCTGAGTTCTCCTCCCTTTAATATCAAAAGTGATCCAGAAAACAGGAACCAAGTTCAGTTTTGCGTACCCACATTGAATCATATTTTCTCTGTAGACCCATACATGAGAGTGAGATGGATATTGCATGCCCTTGGATAATCCTAAAATGGATTACCCTAGTTACTGCTTTACTGCATTTGGCAAAGAATGCAAAGACATCCACTGTCGGCAGAATCCCTTAATACTTACCCTTTTCTAGGATTCTAATGATAAATAAATTGAATACCAAATGAATTACAGATGAGTATCAGCTAATTTCTGTCTCCGTATAAAGTTTTGGTGGGCTTGAACTCTATTTTTCCTTCATTTCAGGTGGGGGATTCCCTGAAAATTTTTTACTGATGTCATCTGTATAATTTTGTGAATAAGACTCTCTGAAATGTGAAAATAATTGAAGGAATATATTGAGAACAGAAATTTTTGTAGTCCTATTTCAGACTACGTGGCCTCTCCATCACTTTGTTTCTGGCTATCACCTGACTCTCCTGAAAGTGTGCAGTGCTTATTAGATTTGAAGGGCTTGGATTTTCATTGATTTTTCTCCTTCAAATCAGTTAATAGTTCTCTGATGACCTTTACTTGTTTCCAATAATGTTTTTGAATATTTCAGGAAAGACTGTAGTGTTTTACATTGCAAGCTTTAAAAAAAAGATAATTTGTTCATTCCAAAATGCATAATGAGTACCAAGTATAGAAGGTCTTGGTCTCAGGCTAGAGTAGATGATTACTAAGTATAGGAAGTTGTTTTACACAGTACTATAGCATGCATACCTAGAGACATGGTATAAAAAAGGCCCATGTTCTCTTTAACTCATTTATTGTGTAATTTTGCATGGTGAATGATTTCTGCCTCAAAACAGAGTCCCTGACTTTTCACCAGTTTAAAAAAAAAAATTTTGTGAATGCCTGCTACGATTACTAACTTAAATTTTATCTTGAATGATATGGTGCAAGTTGAAACAGGTGTTAACAGAAAATGGGGGCACTTTGCATAAGTGAGCGTCAGTAAAGCTAAAATATTCTTGTCACATGTCCAGAACCTACCTTTGTTTATCTACCATATCCATCTTATTTTTAATTTAATAATAACTTGTTTTATATTCATTTTTAAAAATTTAAAATGTAATGATACTATTAAATGACAACATAATAAATAAATATAATAAATATTTATAATAATTATTATTTTAATTTTAATATTTTAAAAATATTTATTTTGGTTACATTTTGGTATTATTAATACAGAATTATTTCCAGTGAACAGGTAGTACAATCACAAAATTCAAAAGATATAGAAAAGTTTCAGTAAGAAATCTCCCATTTTGTCCCCTCAGCCAGTTTCTATTCCTGAGGCAAATAATGTTATCAGTTTATTATATATCATTCCAGACATAGTATATGTTTATGCAAACAAAATGTATATATTTTCTTTTTTCTTCCTTTTCTGTACAAATGTTATACTTTATACATTAAATCATTTTACTCACTTAATATATTTTATTCCACATCAATGTATACAGAGCTTTCTTATTTTTTTTTAAACATGATATGGGCCATTCCTTTTTTTTTTTTTTTTTTTAACATAGTATGGTTCAAATGGTTATACCATAACTATTGATGGATGTTGTCTCTAGTCTATTGTTATTTCTGCCAGAAGAGGCTAGGGTACAGTGAAAAAAAAAAAAACAACTGTTTTTTCTCTCCACTGTCCCACCACTCAGCACAACAATTCTGACACTACACATGTGGGGGTTTTTCCCCACACACTAAGCAAGCAATTCTCTATTGGACACCAGCTTGGTATCTTCTAATTCAATTCAATTCTGACACTATCTACCTGGAGATCCCACAGGTTTAGGGCTCAGTTCCACAGGCTGCCCCCACATTAGATGCCAATCACAAGTAGTAGGTTGTCAGCTATACATCTGACTCACTGGCTATAAGTCGGGGCTCCCATTACACCCTCCTGAGGTTCAATTAATTTGCTAGAGTGACTCTCAGAATTCAGGGAAACATTTTACTTCTGTTTACTGGTTTATTAATAAAGATTATAGTAAAGGATACAGATGAACAGTCAGATGAAGAGATTCATAGGGTGAGGTCTGGAAGGATCCTGAGGTCGGAGTTCCCCATTGGAGTTGGGGTGTACCACCTTCCTGGCACTTGGATGTGTTCATCAGTCTGGAAGTTGTCTGAACCCCATAGTTAAGGGATTTTTATGAAATGTCATCACATAGGCATGATTGATTATTAACTCAGTCTTCAGCTGCCCTCCCATCTCCAGAGAATGGGGGTTGGGACAGAAAGGTCCAAGCTTATGATCATGGTTTGATCTGTCTGTGACCAGCCCCATTCAGTAGCCCACCAAGAGTCACCTCATTAGAACAAAAGACACTACTGTCACTCAGGAAATTCAAAGGGAATTAGGAGCTGTGTTAGGAATTGGGGTCAAAGACCAAATATTAGAACAAAAGATGCTCCTGGCATTCCTGTCTAGAAGGGTGTTAGGAGATCTGTGTCAGGAACCTGGGCAGAGACCAAACACCAGAACAAAAAAATTCTCCTGGCATCTCTACCACTGAGGAAATGACAGAGATTATAGGAGCTCTGTGCCTGGGACTGGGGGCAGAGACCATACGTATATTAATTAATATCGCCAGCTTTTGTCATATGCTATGGTAAAACAGCAGCAACAACAACAACAAAAACTTAGTGGCTTAAAATCACAGATTGATTTCTCCCTCGTGCCACATGTCTATCAGTGACCATCTTTGTCATGCTCCCTCCACCCCGGCTCACTGAGCAGCTACTCCACAACAGTGCCAGTGACCATGCATAGGTGTGTGTGTGAGCTAACCTGACTTAGAAGTCCTGTCACCCCATGGGAACTTCTTTTCTTGTAACAAGCCAAGGGCATAGCTTTGTGGTTTGAAAAGGGGAACAGGAAAATGCCCAGCTACAAGTCATGCTGAACTTGAGGAGGCCCACAAATATGCATTTCCACTAGATATTTGTAATTTGTTCATATTTCACAGTTCAGAGGCAGTTTACCAGTCAATGGTCCTTTTTACCATAAGTCATGTTACCTACCAGTGTAGCTTACATTCCATTTTTATCAGGTTTGTGCGAAAAGAGTGATAGAAGCAAGGTCTTTCTCCCATGGAGTTTACCCTTTACTCACATAAGTACAGTAGTCTCCCTTATCTGTGGTTTTGCTTTCTGCAGTTTCAGTTACCCGTGGTCAACCATGGTCTGAAAATATTAAACGGAAAATTCCAGAAATAAACAATTGATAAATTTTAAATTATGCGCCCTTCTGAGTAGCATGATGAAATCTCCCACCATCCTTCTTTGTCCCGGGACGTGAATGATCCTTTTGTCCAGTGGATCCACAATGTAGATGCTCCCACCTGTTAGTCACTTAGTAGCCATGTCAGTCATCAGATCGACTGTCATGGTGCAGTGCTTGTGCTTAAGTGACCCTTTTTTTACTTAATAATGGCCCAAAGCACAATAGGAGTGATGCTGGCAATTCAGATATGCCAAAGAGAAGCTGTAAAGTGCTTCCTTTCAATGAAAAGGTGAAAATTCTCAGCTTCATAAGGAAAGAAAAAAAATTGTATGCTGAGGTTGCTAAGATTTATAGTAAGAACAAATCTTATATCCTGAAATTGTGAAGGGGGAAACAGAAATTTGTGCTAGTTTTGCTGTTGTACCTCAGACTGCAAAAGTTATGGCCACAGTGATAATTGCTTAGTTTAGATGGAAAAGGCATTACATTTGTGGGTGAAAGACATGAACAGCATGATGCATGGCAGTTGGGTTCAATACTATCCGAGGTTTCAGGCATCCACTGAGGGCCTTGAAATGTATCTTCTGTGGATAAGGGGTGACTACTGTATATCTAAAGGGATAAAGTCTTCAAAGTGGAATTGCTGGTTAAATTACTTGTGCATTTGTAAGTTTAATAGCTATTGCTAAATTGCCTCCCATAGAAGTTGTACCAATTTACAGTTCTACCAGCAATGTTTGAAATGCATGTTTTCTCACATCTTAGCAACACAGTTCATCACATATTTTTGATATTTCTTAATATGGTGGGTAAAAAATTTTATCAGGATAGCTTTTTAAAAATCCACTTTATTGACAACCTACAGAGTGGGAGAAAATTTTTGCCAACTATGTATCTGACAAGAGACTAATACCCAGAATATACATAGAACTCAAGCAATTATACAGTAAAAAAATAAATGATCCAATTAAAAAATGGGCAAAGGAGTTGAATAGACATTTTTCAAAGGAAGACATACAAATGGCCAACAGATACATGAAAAAATGCTCAACATCACTAGTCATCAGGGAAATGCAAATTAAAACCACATTGAGATACCACCTCACTCCAGTTAGACTGGCTATGATCAAAAAGACAGTGAATAACAAATGCTGACGAGGGTGTGGAGAGAAGGGAACATTACTGCACTGTTGGTGGGAATGTAAGTTAGTACAACCACTTTAGAAAACAATTTGGAGGTTTCTCAAACAACTACAGATAGATCTTCCATAGGATCCAGCAATCCCTCTTCTGGATATATATCCAGAGGAATGGAAATCATCATGTCGGGCTGAGCCCGTGGCGCACTCGGGAGAGTGCGGCGCTGGGAGCGCAGCGACGCTCCCGCCGCAGGTTCGGATCCTATATGGGAATGGCCGGTGCACTCACTGGCTGAGTGCCAGTCACGAAAAAGACAAAAAAAAAAAAAAAAAAAAAAGAAATCATGTCGAAGAGCTATCTGCACTCCCATGTTTATTGCAGCTCTGTTTACAATAGCCAAGATATGGAACCAACCTAAATGTCCATCAATAGATGATTAGATAAGGAAACTGTGTTATATACAGTATGGAATACTACCCTGCCATAAAAAAGAATGAAATACTCCCATTTGCAACAACATGGATGAACCTGGAAAAACTTATGTTGAGTGAAACAAGCAAATCACAGAGCAATAAATACCACATGTGCTCACTCATATGTGGGAACTAAGAGAGAAAGGAATGCAGGAAAGAAAGACCACAGTAGTCCCATGATCCAACAGAGGGAGGGAACATTCCTAGGGCTACAAACTGGAGTTGAGAAGAGAGGAGGAAGGGGAGTGGTTGGGGGATAATTGTAAGGGGACAAAGGGTACAAAAGTAATTTCTGGTAACGGGTATGCCCCCAATATGAATCTGCCCCCCACATCATAGGCAGGAGGGGGGACAATCAGCTTTGTATCTCATGAATATTTGAAATAAAAAAGTGATAATTTTATACAGTAACATATACCTGTTTTTAGTGTACATTTTGATGACTTTTGACAACCCTTGGTACAACATAATCTAGATGTACAATATTTGTATTGTTCCCAGAAGTTCACTTTGTCAATCTCCTAGCCTCCTCTGCCTTCAAACTCCTGGCTCCAGGCAAGCACTGATCTGCTCTCTGTCCATCTAGATTAGACTTTCTTTTCTAGAATTTCTTAAAAAATGGATGCATATGTCTTATATACTTCCGTGTCTGGTGTCTTATTTTTGAGATCATCAATATTGTTGTCTCATTACTTCATTCCTTTTTTATTGCCCTCTATTTCTGTGGGTTCTGATCTGTGGATTCAATCAACTGTGGATTGAAAATATTCAGAAAAAAAATGCGTCTGTGGAACATGTACAGACTTTTTTCATTATCATTATTTGCTAAATAATGCAGTATAACAACTATTTGCATAGCATATACAATGTATTAGGTATTATGTACATAAGTAATCTAGAGATGATATGGGAAGATTTGTATCAGTTGTATGTAAACACTGTGCAGTTTTATACCAGAGAAGTGAGCATTCTCAGATTTTGGTATCTGCAGTAGGAACTTGGAACTAAGCCCCCATGGATACTGAGGGGCAGTTGTATTTCTTGTTTGTATTATCATACCACAATTTGTTTATCCATTTGCTTATAGACATTTGGTTTTTTTCTGCTTTTTGGCTATTATTAATAAAGCTGCATGAAAATGTCTTTGTATGGACATATATTTTCATTTCTTTGGAGCAAGTACCTAACTGTGGGATTACTGGGCTTTATAATTGTGTGTTTAGTTGAGAAGTTGCCAAACTATAAGTGGTTATACCATTTTGCATTCCCATTAACAATGCGTGGAAGTTCCAGTTGCTCTGCATAGTCACCAGTACTAGATGTTGTCAGACTCTTTAATTTAGATCATTTCTAATAATGAGTGAGCAGTGATATCTCATTGTAGTTTTAATTGCATTTTTCTGAAGACTAAAGATGTTGAGCATTTTTATGTAATTACTGGACAATCATATACCCTAAAAAAGAGTACAAAAATTGGAGTGTTTGTCCACATCTTTTGCCCATGTTTGTATTGAAATGCTTGTCATCTTATTGAATTATGAGTTCTTAATCCCAGATACAAGTCCTTTGTTAAATATATGTACTAAGAATTATTTCTCATGGCCTTTTCATTTTCTTAATGTTGTTTTTAGTATATTCGCATTTGCTGCTGTAATTAATTTTTGATATTATTGAGCTTAAATCTCCCATCCTGTTAATTACTTGTTCCATTTGTTCTTTATTTGTTTTTTCTTTGGGAAGTATTTATCAGTTTTCTCTCTCCACAATTGGTTTATTAGCCATACCTTCTTGTTTTGTTTTGTGTCCTGTTGTGATGGTTTCCTCCAGTGTTTTCCTTCCTTGTAGGTTTGGAAACTAAAACTAGGAAACATGAGAAATATTTTCAAATATATGGAAATATACATTCAAAAATGATAAAATAGTATCCCAGTGTTCACATACCACTATCCAGATTTAACAAAGTTAAGATTTTGCCATATTTGTTTTAGTTTAGTTTTGGGTAGAATTAAGTGCAGTGTTTATTGTAGATATGGCTGACGTTCTCTTGAACCCCTCTCTAATCCCATTCCCCTTTTTCCGTTCCTCCCCAGAGATAATTGCACTTATGAAGTTCGTGTATATCCTTCCTGCCCATGGTTTCATATTTACATGTCTGTAAACATTATAGAGTATTGTTTAGTGTGCATTTTTTTATTGTTTTAATCTTTTCACAAAGTTTTTATTGTGATAAATAATCTATAACATAATATTTATTATGTGTAGGTGAACAATTCAGTGGCCATTATACACAATGTTGTGTACCCATCACCACTATCTATACCCCACATTTTTTCATCATCCCCAACATAAACTAAGCAATAACTTCCCCCTTTCCCCTCTCCTCATCTTCTAGTAACATCTTTTCTGTTTTCTGTCCCTATGAATTTGCCTATCCTAGGTCTTCATCTAAGTGGAATCATACAATATTTGTCCTTCTGTGTCTGGTGTATTTCACTAAATATAACATTTTTAAGGTCCATCATTTTGTAGCATATATCAAAATTTCATTCTTTTTTATGGCTGAGTAGTATTCCATTGTGTGAGTGTAATGTATTTTGCTTATCCATTCATCTGTTGATGGACACTTGTATTGTTTCCTTCTTTTGTCTATTGTGAATAATGCTGCTATGAACGTTGGTGAAAAGATATCTGTTTGAGTTAATGCTTTCAATTCTTTTGGATATATGCCTGAGAGTGGAATTGCTGGGTCACATGGTAATTCTATGTTTAACTTTTAAAAGAACTGCCAAAACTGTTTTGTTTAGTGTGTTTTTAAACTTTATATGTGTCATCATTTTGTACATATACTGACTCACTTTTTTACTGAGCAGTTTTTTGGTTTTTGTTTTCGTTTTTTTCAGATTTACCAGTGTTGATACAGGTAGCTATAGTTCATTTGTTTTAATTGTTGTATAGTATTTTATTGTATACATATTGTAATTTATTCATATATCCCCCTGTTGATGGGCACTTAGGTTGTGCTCTTCCACCCCATTTGACAAACAGTCCTGTAATGAACATTATAAATATCTTCTGTGCATATGTATAAGGCATTAGGTTATATACCTAGGAGTAGAATTGAATCATAAAATATGTCCCTTCAACTTTATTAATTGTTGCAAAACGTTCTCTCACCAGCAGACTGTGGGAGTTTCCATTTCCCTTATTCTTCCTGATGCTTGTTATTGTCCCATGGGTGTGAAAATATCTTGTTGTTTTATCTTATATTTCCTTGGTAGCTAGTGAGGTTTATCATCTTTATCTTTATTGACCATTCACATTTAATATGTGTAAATTTCCTGTTCATAGCCTCTGCCAGTTTTTGTTTGGGATCATTCTGTCTTTTGAATTCAATTTTAGCAATTCTTCATATTCTCAGAGTACCAATCCTTTGTTTTATTCTAAGTGTCTCCTTGTCTGTATCTTTATGGCATCACTTTCATACAACACTGTGCAGTCCAATACTGTGGTTACACTATTGTAGGCCACAGTATTGGACTGCACAGTTTAAATTAAATATAAGTTTAAGTTAATCAAAATTAAATAAAATTGTAAATTCAGTTCCTCAGTAGCCACATGTGGCTAGTGTCTACTGTATTGGACAGAGCTGATACAGGACATTTCCATCATCACAGTGTTTTTTTGCACAGTCCTGATATAAAATGTTTTAAATCTTAACAGTCAGGTTTATCATAATTTTTCATAATGTACTATGATTTTTGTGTCTATTATAAGAAATCCGTCAAAACCCTAATGTCCAAATGGTATTTTCCTATGTTTTCTTTTAAACATTTTGCTTTTAACGTTAGATCTTAGAATCCTTCTAGAACTTATTTTTATGAGTGATGTTGATGTGAGATCAAGATCTGACTTTTTTTCTATATGGATTTTTATTTCAGCATCATTATTTTGATAGTTTATCCATTCTCTGCTGAAACGTAATGCCTCCTTTGTCATTTGCCAAGTTTTAGTGTATGTGCGGTTCTTTCCTGGTGAGGTGTTTTTGGTTTTTTTTCCTGATATTTTTCTTCTCCTTCTCTCTTCCTCCCCTTGGTATAAACAGCCTTATGTCAATACCTGGTTGTTTTAATTACTGTGGCTTTATAATTATTCTTGATATCTGCTTGGAAAAGTTCCTATCCTTATTTTCCTTCTTCAGAATTTACCTAAATATTTTTTTCTTAACCCTTTGTTCTTTTGTTTTGAATTTGGGATCAAGTTTTGTCAAAACAAAACGAAACAAAAACGATTGGGATTTCGTTTGTTTTGCATGGAATTCACAGATTAATTTGGTGAGAATTGGTGATTTTATGCTATTGATCGAGTCTGACAATCCTTTTATTCAGTTCTTTTATGTCTCCCAGTAACACATAATTTTCTCCTTAAAGGTGAAGCACATTTCTGTTAGGATTTTTATTATTTGGTCATGTTAAAATTTTTATTTGGGATTTTATTTAGGATTTTACTTATAAAGTGAAACAGTTGTATATTTTTCTTGAGTTGCCTTAGTGGTGTTTTGGTATCAAGGTTATGCTAGCCCCATTATGTGAGTTGGGTAGCTTACTTTCCATCTTCTTTCTGTTTTCCAAAACAGTTGATATTTGGGATTTTTAGAAAAATCTAAATGTGTTTTTCAGCTTGCAAGCAGTACTTTGAAAAGTATCCAGGAGACCATGAACTCCTTTGGGAAGTGGAAGGTGTTGGACACTGGTACCAGCGAATACCAGTCACCAGAGCATTACAGAGAGAAACACTTAAAATTCCTGGTAAGAATGTGTTCAGTTTGAACACAAGTGCAGTTTAAAAAGCAGTACCTAATAATGGTTGTGTCTTACAGTCCAGAGCAGTGGTGTGATGTGATTTTTTTAATAACAGACCCTTTTGTCGAAAGTTTGCGTTTTTATTATTTATTAACTTTTGAGTCACTAATTATAAGGGGACCTAGAATTAGCCCACCTGAATGTAATATCCCAGTAGGAATTGGTGGGTAAGAAATAAACACAGATTACTGAAAGAGCGTAGAATAAGCATCAGGGGATCAAAAGTAGCCCCTAATCTCATGCATCTCTACTCAACATCACTAAATACTAAAGATGACTGTTTAATACTCTTTAAAATGGCAAGCTTTCATTGTAAAATATTGAAGGGAATATCTTACACCTAGATTTTCAGTACCCTTCAGTCCAGGCTGCCCTTCAGAGCTTTTATGAAAATGTTACAGTTAAAAGCAAATACTGATTGGGTTACAATTTTAAAAATTCTACACACAGCATTTTCTCAAAATGAAGCTAAAAGACCTATGTCTGGAGAATATGGTCCTGCATCTGTTCCAGAATATGAAGCAGGAAGTGAGGACAATCAGTCTAGTGAGATGCAGCTAACTGTAGGTACACTGTATGTTTATTGTAGGAAATAATACTTTTTCTCTGTTTTTAAAAAGTAGATTCAGTTTATATTTAAGTTTTAAATGTTCATTCAACAAACTTATATTGTGTTACTTTTCTTGGCATCTTCTGTTAATTGATTACTAAGGACTTAATTTTCTTTGAGAAATAATTTTAATGATGTTAATAGTATTTATTATAAGCGAATTAGAGATAATTTAGAATATACATAAAATAATATTGAAAATAAGAATCTGTAATCTTACTACTAAGATATAGCCACTGTTAAATATTTTGAATATGTATATTATATAACATTATAATTATAATAATTAGAACATTAATAATTATAATTATAGTATATTATAATATATATTATAATGCATGTATCTGTACACATTTTTTAAAATTTTCTTATGCTGCCTCTAACTGCTTTTCTCCATTAATGAAATATTGTAAGCGTTTTATATGGCATTATTATTTTAAAACATGATTGTTAAATAGCAGCACACTATTCTATTATCTATTCTATTATATGTAAATACCATCATTTATTTCCTTAAGTTTTTTATATTTTTAAGTGGCCCAGGAACAAACATGAGTCTTTGGGCATATGTAATTATTTCCCTGCACATATGAATTTCTAGTAGTGGTTGTAGTAGTAGGTCAAAGATTATGAAGTTATTGTGGAAAGCTTGAGGCTATATATGCTAGGTCTTTATAGAATATAATGTACTCTGCAAATATTAAGTATCCCAAAAGTGCAAAGACAGATCCCATTACTGAACTCCATGGGATTTAACAGGTCTTTTTCTAGAAAGGTCCTTTTTGTGGTATTTGATATTACTTAAAATACAGGTTCTTTGAGGAGAATCTAGAAGTCTATTTTTATGCAAAACTTTGTTGTGATATTTATTAGTCATATTTTTGCACATGAATATCTGAGTATATTTTTAGTGGATATTGAATATATCTATGTAAATGCATATGTATTTCAGTGACAAGTGGTTTGAAGAATTATTTATGCTTCTAATTTCCTGTCTTAATTAGCATAAGAGCCGGATAGACTTGAATGAAAAAGTTTTAAATGTTTTTAAGGGTGACATAAATAACTATATATAAGGAGTTAGATTTTTTGTTTTTATTTTTCTATACCTGGATCTTCCAACTTCAGAATAAGCCCGTTTGATTATATTGCAGTTTAAATTTCTCAGATATACACAGATTTATTTGGGCAGATATCATGAAATCAAGGAAAGTAGAAAATCTTCTCTTTCATAAATGTAATGAGGGCAATGATTCACTTTAATATGAAGACAGATAATTTTAAATGTGTCATTTGAGTGAGTGTATATCATAGTGGCACCATGTCATAAGGTTGGTAGCATAAATTAGAGAATTGATATGATTCATATTACTTTAATATTTTAATTAGTTCAGAGAAAATGTTTACCTCTCATATTAAACTATTTGTCTCTTTTCATCAGTAACCACACAGGGATGTAGTTTTGTTTGTTATGTCAACTACATGATTTATTCTTTAAGTGATGTTGGTGTTTTTATTTGCTTTTTTCTATTTTTGTATGTAAAAAATTACATATATTTTTCTTATACTTTTTGTAACTTTTATTTATTCACCTTTATCTATATATTTTTCTAGTTGAACTGCAGGCTTCTTGAAGACCAGATTTTTATCTCATTGTCACATTTACTCCCTTGTTTGTGTTCTGTAAACAGACCCTCTTAAAGTCTATGTGCCTACCATGTTGTAGGATTTCAGTGTGTGATGGATGGATGAATGGATGGTGGTTTATGTAATGAAGTGAGTACTGTGGCAAACACTGAATACACAAAGATGTGGTTTTTTTCTTTGCATGGGAGATCTAGATGGCCCACTGTTGGGAACAGATAGCAAATATACTACAGGATAATAATTACCTTAATTATAGCACGTGATTGGAGGTACTTTGCAAAGGGTGACTTTTAAAGGTTGGGTAGAAGTTCTGACAAGGTTGTTAGGGCATTCCGGAAGGTAGCATGTAAAAATCACACAAAGGTATGAGAGGAAATGGCATGCTTGACATGGGAGAGGTATTTGGTATGGAAGAGGCTGAGAGTTTGTATTCTAGGCAATGATAAACCACTAAAGGTTTTCCTTTTCTTTTAAGCAAAGGAGTGGCACAATTTGTGATTTGGAAGCATCAGTCTGTCATCAGGGTGAAAGGGATTAGGCAGGATATGATTAGAATGAGAGCTACCAGCGAGGAGGCTGTAATAGCTGAGGTGAAAGATAGTAAAGGCCTGAACGGAAACAATGGTAGTACAAAGGACAGGGCAGTTTTGAGAGATTCTTCAGTTTAAATTGATGGGCTTTGCAATTGATAGAATGAAGGATAGGAGGAAATCATTACTGCCTCCCAGGTTTATGGCTAGAACCACTGGCTGAATTGTTATTGCCATTATCCCAGACAGGGAATACTATTGCGGAAAGATATGGTTCATTTTGGGATAAGGTGCATGTGAAGTTGGATGGAACCTCCGCTGTGAGATATTTCATTGGAAATAGAGCTTTGGAAGTCAAGAAGGAAGCTGGGGAGCCCAAGTTGTATATTTGGAATTATCAGAAAATTGATGTTGAAGTAAAGACAGTAGGTCAAAAATTGAAGGCAGAGTATATAGACTGAGAAGAAAAGGTGGCTGAGGACAGAATACAGGGAAATTCCACTGTAACGTATTAGATGGCTTGCCTGAGTTCTTAGGCTCATAATAAACTGAGGCTGGAACATAACCTTTTTATTTTTTAAGTTAATTTTCTTAACCAAAAGTTCTATTTGAAAAATCTTTTAAAAGCTTCTCTGTGTGTGTGTGTGTTTTTCTCTGAAGCTATGAATGAAACAAATTTATAGGGGAAAAAATGGTCTAAAATTTTGGGTTTTAATCTATCCCTATTTTAGATTGATTCTCTAAAAGATGCCTTTGCAAGCACTTCTGAAGGTAAGAAATTCAACTGATCTATCAGTAAGTATTTGAGACACTTAGGATTATATGTGTGTGTGTATGTGTGCATGTGCTAGAAAAAGTGAAGACTTACCCAGCTCTAAGATCAAGATCTGGGTTCTAATACCAGCCCTGCCACTCACTTTGCTGTGTGAACACTGAGTACGCTATTGTAACTCTCTTTTCCTCATTTCCTTATCTGTAAATTAGGGACGGTAATGTCTACATTGTTCATTTCCCAAGATTATTAGGAGAGAATATAAGTGAAAATGCAAAAACACTTTACAAAGCTCAAGATAACATGGAAATGTGAGGAATGAGTATTGACAAAGTTATTTTATAATTTAGAAAAAGACACTGACATTGTTTTTAGCCTGATGTAAATGAGGGAAGGGCAAACCTGTCTAATGGTGGGGACGTAGGTAAACTAGCATAGTTCCTATATTTCCATGTATTTTAACAGGTAATCTTTTGGATACATAGTCAATTAAGTGCACTTTTGCTACTTTTCCTCAGGTCATGATAAAACACCTGTTTCCACTCGAACTCGGAGTAGTCAGCTGAAGCGGCCAAAGATTGGAAAACGGTTTCAGGATTCTGAATTTAGTAGTTCTCAAGGTGAAGATGAAAAGACTCCCCAGACTTCACCTACAGCTTCAATAAACAAGTAAGAATTGTTTATTTTATTCTTATTATTTTGTTTATTCTCATTTTCATATTATTGGTATTTAGTCATTAAGTTAGAGCCTATTATCACATTGTGTTTGTAGCAAATGACCTTGGTGTAGGAGTTTGTATATGAATTTTTCTATAAGATTATTGATTATGCTTACTAGATAGGTGTTATAGGAAGAAGTTGCTAGTAAGAGAGTGGAATAAACTCACTATTTAATCTCTGATGTGTGGAAGTCCAGGAGATAGTCTAGTGATTATATTATCCCAAATGAGTCCTTATCACCAACTTATAGTTTGATGGCATAGGGTTTAGTAATGCTGAGGTTTAGTCTATTTAAAAAAATCTCCAGTGTTTCTTTTTTAACTGATTCATTGTACTGGACTGTTGGATATAATTTATAAATTACTGATAACCATAAATAGTACAGTCAGGTCCTAGCCAGAGCAATTAGGCAAGAGAAAGAAATAAAGGGCATCCAAATTGGGAAAGATAAAGTCATATTGTCCCTGTTTGGAGATGACATTCTATTATTTATAGAAAACACTAAAAGCACAACCAAAAACCCAGTAGGTACATGAAAAAAAAAGTTCAACATCGCTAATCATCAGGGCAATGCAAATCAAAATCACAGTGAGATATCTCACTCTAGTTAGAATGGCTATTATCAAAAAAGACAGAAAATAACAAATGTTAGGATGTAGAGAAAGGGAACTCTTACACACAGTTGGTGGGAATGTGAATTAGTACAGCAATTTATGGAACAGTGTGGAGGGTCTTCAAAAAATTAAAAACAGAACTACCATATGATCGAGCATCTCACTACTGGGTGTATATCCAAAGGAAAGGAAACCAGTATATCAAAGAGATATTTGCACTCCCGTGTTTATTGCAGCACTATTCACAATAGCCAAGGAGTGGAGAGCTGGCCAGTTAGTCGGTTGGTTAGAGCACGGTGTTGATAACACCGAGGTCCAGGGTCTGGATCCCCGTAGTGGCCAGCCACCAAAAAGAAACCAACATGAGTGTTTATCAGCAGATGACCAGATAAAGAAAGTGTGGTATGTATACACAATGGAATACTATTAAGTGAAATATGCCAGGAATGGAAAGAGAAATACTGCATAATCTCACTCATATGAAGAAGTTGATTGTGTAGGAATGGAGAGTAGGATGGTGGTTACCTGAGGCTGGGAACGGGGGAGGAGGGATAATGAGAGGTTGGTTAATGGATCCAAAATTACAGTTAGATAGAAGGAATAAGGTCTAGTGTTCTGTAGGACTGTAGCTTGACTATAGTTAACAGTGATTTATTGTATACTTTTAGTTAGCTAGAAGAGAGGAGTTTGAATGTTCCCAGCACAAAGAAGTTATAGATGTTTGAGCTGAAATAAACTGCAAACTAGAGCGTAGTGACAGAAAGCAAAGCAGTGGTTTCAAGGGAAGGAGCAGGAAGGGAGGGAGGGATGACAAAGCGACACCACGTGAGGAAGATGAAGAAACTGGGGAGTGTTGATGTCCATCACCTTGACTGTGGTGGGAGTTTCATGTGTGTGTACAGATGTCAAAACTCATCAGATTGTACACTTTATGTAATTTGCTGTATGTCAATTATACCTTAATAAAACTTCAGAAAAAAAAAAAATAGTACAGTCTTAGTAGCCAGCTGAATCAACAGAACACTTGGGTCCAAAGTTTATCCTCTGTCTTCCTCTCAAATTATTTTACTCAAGCAGAGAATTGTGTAGCTATGCTAACTTCTTTATGTAAATAATTTTAAATTTGGGTAATTAAGTATGTAAATGTTATGTTTTTGTGAAAAAGTCATAATGTTAAAGGCAAATATAAGTACTTAAATCTAGTAATTTGTGAAAAGAATAATAAGAGTTTTGATAGCTAGGGTTTTTTCACTAGTATTTTGACGCAGTACCCTTTTTATCAGGGAATGTAACAATGTATTTTAAATTGAACATTCCAGAATTATTGTGGGATTTTGTTTCTTTTCCATAAACAGAATAGTAACAGTAAGACTAGATGCTTGAATGCTTCCTCTGACATATGAAGAACAAAACTTTACTTTTGCCCTTGAACAAAATTGACTGCCTAGTGGTAAAGGCATGTACAGTTAAGAGCACTGCAAGGTGGATTGTGATAGTTTATTAACAGAAGAACAGAATGCTGTGGATGTAGATGGGGGAATGATTGATTGTAATTGAGAGAATGAAGAGATTTGGCATTTGGGCCAGGGCTTCAAAGATAAGTAGAAACTCAGCAAGCAGAGTTGGGAGAGAAGACTTTCTAGTCTAAGGGTCTACCATGGTCTGCATACCATATTTGGCCTGCCATCTGTTTATGTAAATAAAATTTTATTGTAAGACATCCATGCTCATTAGATTTATTTATTTTTTATTATGGTTGCTCTGGCATTACAGTGGAAGAGTTGAGTAGTTGGGACAGAGACCATGTGGCCCATAAAGCCTAAGGGAAAATTTTGCTGACCCCTGACTTACACCAGGACTGTCCAGTAGAACTTTCTATGATGATGGAAGTGTTCTGCATCTGCACCGCCACCCAATATGGTAGCCACTAGTGAGTGTGTCCCATGAGAACTTGAAGCATGGCTAGTGCAACTGAAGAACTGAATTTTTTATTTCATTTAATTTTTATTAATTTAAATGTAAAATATTGATGTATTTTGTGGCTACCTTACTGGGGCAGATCTAGACTAAAGGAATAACATAGCTAAGGCACAAAGCTAGGAGGAACATTGGTAAGGATAACTGATGGATAAGGTAAATTGCAGCATCTAGGAAATACAAATATAAGGGTCTGGTCATGTTAGGCCTTGAAAGGAAGTACACTTTACTAACTCAGCTTATAGAGAACCATCAGAAGTTTCTGAGCTGGGCTGTCACAGGTACAGGTATGTGTTTTGGAAAGACACTTCTGAAAATCTTGATGAAGAATGTGCTGTAAGTCCAAAGAAGAGTTGGGAAGAAGTTAGAGCAGTGGTCCTGAGAGTATTGGGGCTTGAAGTAGGGCTGTGAAATAGAAAGAATTGGGAATAGAAAGTTAGGGGTATGTTTGAAAGGCATATCAGAGGTAGAACTAACCCATATAATTTATCATCCAAGCTGACATTTTTGAGAATGAAAGGGACATTATTAATAATTATGCCAATATCCATAACTACGGGCAAAAGCTGTAAACTGGGACTGTCCCAGGCAAACTGGGATGTAGTTCATTCTAATAGAATAAGATCCAATGAGAGATGGATAGAATAAAAGAGGGGTCTAGTTTTACATGATTGAAAAGGTGGTGATGTTATTAATTGAACTGGAGAACAAGGTGAGAAAGAGAACAAATTTATAAGAGGATGAAGAGATTGGTTTTGGACCTGCACACAAAATCTGAAGTTGTTGACTGAACCACACTTGGTTGATGTTCTAAAATGTTATCTTATTAAGAAAGCATTTCTGAAATTTTATCTTCATTCTTAATAAAAAAAAAATGAGAATGGTTTTCTTTTATTTTCTAGATTGGAGTCTACTGCACGCACATCAGAGAGCTCAGAAGATTTCCTAGAAGAAGAGCCTGCACAGAGAGTGATTGAATTTGAGGAAGAAAACAGTGAAAAAGATGCGCGGCCAGCACCAGAAACCCAGCCACGACTGGAGAAGCCAGACAGTGAAAAGGTATGAGATCGCTTATGAAATAAAGTGAAAAGAAGGAAATTACATTTTAACTTTCTTAATCATGTATTGTTAGAAAAGTATAACGATATATTTTAGAGTCTTAGAAATTGTGTTTAGTGTGAAAAAGCATATATTAAGCAGGTCAGGTACTAGATTTGGGGAGAGGATAGAGTTACAAATATTTTATATTTCAAACTGAGTTTATAACAGTTTGAGTTATATCAAAGATAAAATAGATGTTTAAGTAATAAGATCCCTTTGTACATTTTAAAAATATAAATTAATTTGTGGAATTAAACACACTTAAGAAGTACGCAAATGATGTGACTAGAAGTCTGCCTTGTAGAACCTATTAGAATGTCTTCAGGTCCAATAAATCTTCAACTGAATCCCCTGTTTTGATGAGAAGGATAGGAATTAGTTATCCAGAAAAAAAAAATATTTGATCACAGTTGATTTTACAAATTCCTGGCAAGATAACTAAATACTAGAAGACAAAGAGGCAAACCCTTTGTTATTCAGTAAAATCTTCACCTGGCTTGATTGCTGCAGCTCCTCAAGTGTTTATCCCTATCTTTTTTTCCCCTCCTCTCTGTCCATTTCCTGCTCTTCTCTTCTTGTTAATATCTTCAACCTTTCCTCTGTACAGATTCCTTATTTCTTCTTTCAAGTTTCTTGAAAAATCTTTTTCCTGTTTGCCAAGTCCAGTATTGTAAGTGAAACTATAATATGGATTTTGTTTTTGTAAGTCATTTCAATTTAGTTCTCGCTTCTTCTACTTCATGAAACTATATTTTTAAATGGCATTTTTCTTCTTGTAGAAAATTTCAGAAGTAAAGAAAAGCACATATGATTAATAATTCTGATTTTCAATATTGATCCAGACTTGTCCCATAATGTCACTTGCCTACTGAATATTGCTGTTTAGACACGTCTTCTATTATCTTAAATTCAAGAAAATCTCTATTCTTATTACTTCTGTACTGAGCCTGTTTTCTTATTTATCTTTCATTCTGTTCTTAAACTTAAACTTGAAGGACTGACCTTTTGACTTCATTGCTTCTCACTTTTAGTTACTCACCTAAATGTACAAATTAACTTATAAATGTAACTTAATACATTTCTCCTACTCTGGTTGGTCCTATTATGAGTTTTATTATAACTACCTTCTGTGTACGATCTATTCTGTATACCATCAGGTATAATAATAAAATACTTTATAACAATAAAAAATATATGATTTTATTATAGAAAATTTTTATTAAATTTATATTTTTAGAACATTTTTTAGAAAGATAATAAGATTTTAGGGAAGGATGTGAATCTGGGTTAATACATAATCTATATATATTTTATTTTATTTCTTTTTTTGGCAGCTTGGCATAACAACACTGCGCTCTAACCAACTGAGATAACTGGCTCACCCCTATATTTTATTTTTAATAAATTGTGAATATATGATCTGTCATTAAGGAAAGGAAAATAAAATAAAAGTCTCTGATTTCAGTATCCCTTTGGAAAATTTTCCTTTATATGTTTTTAGAGGGTCCTATAATCTAGCCAAATCTATTTCTGAACACTTGAGTGCATTTGTTTTCTAATTTTAAAAACGGTAATAAAATTTCCTGTAATTGTTAGAATATCACTAGGATTAAGTAGAGATATTTCACATTAAATAGAAGTAAATTGGTAAACACTTGAAGAAGAATTTCAGATATTGGAGGGTTTGTTATCAGATAGTATTTCTACATTTTAAAAATGTGGTTTGCAAGGAAAAGGATTGTTCAGAGATGACCCTGGGTTGACTGACAATGAGCTAGCTGAGACTGGGGCTCTCTTCTCCCAGCAAGAAGTCTCACCCCAACTCAGCTTCCCATGCGACTGATAGTGCTTCCCCCTCTGGCAAGGTAAACTGTAACTTCCCACAGGCCCCAGTGATTCCAGGTGCTGAACAACTGGTGTTCTGTAAAGAGCTGACATCAAGTCTAGACTTCCTCTGGTGCCCTTTTCCTGAAAAGGTTCCTCCCATGATTGCCCTATAAGAAGGAAGAGCAAGGAGGGGGCAGGGTCTTTTCGCTGAATCCCAGACCCACACTACGTGTCCACAGAGCATCCTGCTCCTGCCCCATCTCTCCATAAGAACAGTGGGAGTATGGGATACTCATGCGTTCTTTTCTTTTACTGACCCTGCCTCATAAGTTTCCCCTTACCCCCAGTAAGACTCTTCTTTAACTCATACCCTATAATGTTGTAAGTCTATCTTCACTCCAGGTGCATGACAGGTAGGGACTGAGAAGGGACCCCGCTTACATTGACAGATAAGTCAGTTTGTAATCATGTTCTGACTTTTTCCCCCCCGATGGTGTAGGAATCTGAATTAGAGCCTATGAATGGTGAAATCATGGATGATACTCTGAAGACCTCACTTATAACTGAAGAGGAAGACTCCACTAGTGAAGCGTTAGATGATGAATTAAAATTGCAGTCTTTTACTTCTAGTGAAGACTCTACAAATCTTGTTCCAGTGACAGTAGAATCTTCAAAACCCCCTGAGGCTGTTGCACCAGATAAGGTAAGAGGGATATAACCTAATTTTTAATAGTTAGAGTTTGCCCATGTTGGTGACATTGGAAGAGAGGAGGTGTAGTACATATATTTTCCTCCACCTTAACATATATAGTCCTTCAGGAAAATTAACTTTTATGCTAGATTTTATATTGTAAGGAAATGTAATCAATAATTCATAAATGCAAATCTTTGTAACATTATTCATATCTGACTTATGGTAAAATGAGTTTTAGTTTGTAGACTTAGGGAAACGCTTAGAAAAATGGACAAAGCATTATTTACCAAATACTTGAGTACCTATTGCTTACATAGTCTTTGACCAATACGGTAAATTTAGTTTGTTTTAATTGGGGAGACCATTTAGGTTAGTGGAAGAAACTTGGAGGAGTATTTTTAAAGAAATTTAATTTTGTTTCTTTTGAATATTTCGATTTAAGGCTAAAAAACTATTGTATAGCATTATCTTATTAGTGTCTCACCTAAATAAGTCCTAAAACTTCCACTGTCTTTACCTATCATCTAATGAAACCATAGTCAAACTTAGTGGGATGACACAGTGTCAAGTCCCACAGGATTCTTGGTTCTGGCTCCAGTAACACCAGGAACTAAAACTTGCGGTTGATTCAGGAATCTGATGTGAAATTTAAAGTGTCTTAAGTACTATTTGAGGTAAAATAACTTTTATTGTAAATAGCTTTTGCTTTTATTTTATCTTTAATAAGAACTTAGTGTATCAAAATCATCACCAGACAATTTTGAAGAAATTGGGTTGTATTCAGAATCTGTACACATGATTAACAAAAGTAATGAGTTCCAAATTCTTTAAAATTGTAGTTCAGCGCCATTGCACATTAGTGTCTGAGAATAATTTATTTTAGAACTGTATTGCAGAAGTTTATTTGTTGACTGGGTCTTTTATTTTCAGACTCCACATATAACCGACTCAGAAATGGTGATAGATGAAAGCCCTTCTGATGAAAAGGGGCACACTGAAGAGAAACTGTCTCTAGTTTCAAGAAAGAAAGCACATTTTGGAGGTTCAGACAATGTTGCTACTATCTCAAATGAAGAACGGTCTGACAGTGGTTTTCCAAACTCTGGGGTAGCTGAATTTTCTGAAGAACCAGTCTCTGAGAATTTATCACCCAACACTACTTCCTCTTTGGAAGACCAGGGTGAGGAGGGGGTACCTGAGACCCAAGAAACATCCACTGCCCTTTCCCAGAGTTCTTTGATAGAGGTTGAACTTGAAGATGTGCCATTTTCACAGAGTGTGGGACAGAAGAACCAGTCAGAGGAGCAGTCTGAAGCATCTTCTGAGCAACTGGATCAGTTTACACCATCAGCAGAAAAAGCTGTGGATAGCAGCTCAGAGGAAATAGAAGTGGAAGTGCCGGTGGTAGACAGGCGGAATTTGAGAAGAAAGGCCAAAGGGCATAAAGGACCTGCTAAGAAGAAGGCCAAGCTGACCTGAATGAAGAAGAAATGCAGATGATAAATCCTCTTCTTTGTAACATAATTATTGTTTTTAAAATATGGCAGTTAATAAATATCATGGGGCACAGGAAAAAAAAATTTCCAAAATTTCAATTGGAACTTATTTACTATGCAGTTTTTCTCTTCCCTTTAGGACCTAGGATTCACTGTTCTTTTTAATTTTTCAGGCTATTTTTTGTAAATGCAATTTTTAATTTTTATTAACCATGTTTCAATTTTGGGAAACCAGATCATATTATCTTTAGCCGTTGAGACATCTGACCATTAATATTTCAAAAAATATAAATTAAACTGTGAAAGTAGTAGGCTTTCCATTACTTGTAAGGATCACAGAAATCTTTTTATACTAAGGATTTTAATAGTAAAACTTGGTGAGGGCTCCAGAAGCTTTATCTTAAATATCAAAACTAATCACCATTTTTAAAAATGTGGGCATAACTAAACAAAAATGTGTCAATAAATTAGAATAAATATAACTTCTATAAATGAGAGCACAAGAACAGAAATGTATGGTCAAAGGTTTATGAAGATGATATTTTGGTTTTGGCCTCTGAATCCGTGTTGTAGATGCAGTTTCTTCCTTTGACTTCAACTTCTGAAAAGTTACACACAAAATCTATTTCCTACTCAATCTGTATCATCTGATATTAACAGTACTGCTAAGGATTAACTGTGGCGTGTGGGTACTAATTATTTAAAATTTCATTTGAAGTATTCGTTTGCTATGAGTTTTAAAATTTCTGCATATTTGCAGATGCTTACAAGCTTAAAGAGTACACTCTTAGGACCGAGCCCGGGGTGCATTCGGGAGAGTGCGGCGCTGGGAGCGCAGCGATGCTCCCGCCGCGGGTTCGGATCCTATATAGGAATGGCCGGTGCACTCACTGGCTGAGTGCCGGTCACGAAAAAGACAAAAAAAAAAAAAAAAAAAGAGTACACTCTTACCTTTAATCATGTAAACATCCCAATTAATATAATTTAGGGATATAATTTAACTTGGACTCTCTTGTCCTGATCAGAGATAAATAAATTAAGCTGGAGACTATACTTTTGTCTCCATCCAGTTAACATCTACACTTCAAGTATGAGGACCTTTTTTTTCTAGGGCTTCTCCTTAATCCTGCCACTGCCCTAATTCTAGAGTCTTATTCGTGTTCTCCTAGCTTTCATCCACTTCTCTAACTCAGAGTGATTTCCCCCGGCTTGACTGCTTGCCAGGTTATGCCCTTGGCATCCATTTTGGGGTAAGTTTGGAACTGTGCCCCACAATCTTAGACCTAGATGGCAGGAGTAGAACTGCCCTAGGAGCTGTAGTTACAAGAGCTTAAATCAAATTGGAGGCTTCAGTTGTCCCTTTAGTCTTGCTCACTATTGATTTGTCTTGTGAGTACTGGTTGGAAACTAGCCAGTTATGTGTACATATTGTTGCCATGACAAAGGCCTTTGCCTAGGAAAATTTGAGAAAATGTAAGATTTTGGACATATATATGCCCCTACATTTTGTTTAATTATTGGTCAGAAGTAAGTCACATTATTTCATTCTAAATGAAAATTAAGGCACTTTGGCCATTTGTTTTCTCAACAAATGCTAATTAAATGAAAGAATAAGTATGGCTAATATAAATATGTTTTATATGTTTTATGAGAAACTTGTTAATATCACAATTAGGGAAATAACTGAAGTTCTGTTAATATTCAGTAAATTCTTAACTTCCATTTTTCATTTCTTAAATAGATTTAAAAACAATAATACTTTTAGGTATTTTACTTTTTTACTTGAATTGTTCATTGTTCTCTTTAAAATACTTCCTTTTAATAGGTGTTGTTTAAAGAAGATTGAGCTCACTGACAACTGTTGATGTGTGAATATAGTCACTGAGTTTACAAAAAAGACATGTTTAGTTATTCATATATGATTACTGGGAACTTAAACAGTATAAACTTATGCTTGTTAAACTTGTTTAGTTCAAAACGTAAGTGAATTTTAAGTAATTTCAAAACATTTTGTTTAGCACACAAGAAAACTTGTTACATATTATCTCTGAAAGAAAATGTTATTTTGGGGTTTGTAGGTTATAGAGGGAAAGTGTTAGGTCACATGGAAAAAAACTTAATGTTTGGGAATTGAGAGAATTTATAACAAAATTTATCCTCAATAAGGAATCTAAAACTTAATCAAATACTTATAGTTTTTACAAGGCATTAGAAAACCTTTAAGAATTAGAGGACTGAAATGATTTTAACCCACTAGTCCAGTTGTTGAGTGTTCAGTCACATTCTATATAGTCCTTTGTGAACTGCTTTTTTTCTGTTTCTGGAGAAGGGAGTTCACTTTTTGTGTACATACGTATATATTTCCTTGTGTAATATAAAGCAAACCGTTATTAGCAAAATCTTAGTTCTACTTTCCAGTTTAAATTATTCAATTGCTAGACATCACAGAAATTAGTATATTTAAGAATTTATTATAAAGCTCCTCTACAACTTTTAAAGGTGAGAGGTTCTATTATGATTTTTTTATAAAATCAAACAGCATGACTTAGAATGTCAGTCTACTTAAAATGTGTCTATATTCATGGTGTTTCTATTCAGTGCAGAGATGGTAAGGATAACATCTAGTTATCTGATTAACTTTTAGCAGACAACTAGAACACTACCTAAAATGGTTTCAGTGACTTTAGAAAAACATTTGAAGGCTTATGATTGCATCAAATTGAACCTTTACCTAATATCTAAATACCTGCTCTTACATTCTGCTTTACCCTTTGGGATTACCTTCTAAGGTTTGGTCACACCAGCAAACTGAAACAGATCTTAATGTAAATAAAGAATTTATACTAACACTACTTATCTAACAGTATTTTAGAGACAAATTTCTGCCTTGTATGTCTAGTAGCAATATGGTGTTTCAGGTGTGATCTAGTCTTTCATGGGTGTGATTAGTTACAAATGTTATGCTTGTGTTCATACTTTATAATCAAGCTTTCTTTTGTACCTTCCAAGATAGTAATTTGCTTTATTTTTGGTTCTAAAGTATAAGCAAACTTCATTTCTTTAGTATCAATTGTTTTCTTTCACCTTCCAGAACTTGTCATTCACATATTACTGATTTCTATTAGTGGCAAAAACATTTGTTAAAATCTAATTGTAAGAAAGGTTCAGCTTCTGTCATCAAGTGATTGTATCATGTTGGACTGTCATTTCCAAGGAACTAGCTTTATTTCCCTTAAATGTCTGTATGTGTTCTAAAACCTCTATGATTATAAAGCTTAGAAAAAAATGCTACATCGCTCAGACTAGCAAGTCTTACTGGAGTACGTTTGTTTTCTTGATAGTTTTTTTTTTTTAGTCGAAAAGTAGTAATTAAACCTATATTTTGTGATTCTTTCCTGATCTGATCTGTTTTGAAATTCTTTTCCTTCTCTTTTCCCCAATTTTGTTTATGAAGATGTGTTTAGATATTGAATGTTTAGACATTTGATTTCATTAAAGGCACAATTAATCACATTTGTTGTACTTTGAAGACAGACTTTAAAAAAATAAACACAATTTAAAACGTGATGATTACAGATTAATGTAATATACAGAAACCCTGAAGCTCAAAGCCATAAACATATAATGCAGATCACAAAAGTGCTTTCATCAAGTTACAACCAAGTAACTGAAAATTTCTCAAGGCATCAGTGTAGTCTTTTCCCTTTTAAAACTAAGCTGGAATTACTTAAACCAATTTTTAATGTTCTGAAAGTTTAAATATACTACCCTAAGTTTAGAATATAGAAAATGCTAAAGGAAGTAGAACATTTTAATGTACTTTTCATCTTTTTCATGTTTCAAGTAGAAAATATAGTTCCAAGTAGGTGTTGTTATGTTTGAATGAGAGGGAAAAAAATGTTTAGAATAATTCTGACTTACCGTACAAAGATGTTAAGGATTAATCACAGGTGAGATTTATCTAATAAGTTCTGAACTTTGAGTGTAGTATATACCTTCTCATACTTTATAAACTTAAACATTATCATGTGTACTGCAACATTTTAAAAATTAATTAAAAACAAGGTGGAAGAACCTTCAGGTAAGGTCTCCTAGCCTAGGCCCCATAATTGTGTGTGTGTTAACCTTTATGAAAAGTGTTTTTCTAGTAATTACATATGCATCGCTGATTACCCACTCATTAATGCAGATACTGATGAAGGATATGTGTATACAGTATTTGCTTTTTCAGTTCAATTTTATGAACATTTAAATAAGTAGACCCCCAAAATGAAGACCAATTTGTAAAACTGGGCCATTTTATTTTTTACAAAGTAATAAATAGTTCTCTCTCGATGACTGCAGACAGGTATAGCTTGTTTGGTAGCATTCAGAAACATCACAGTAAGGGTGGTTTTCCCAATTGGTGTGTAGTCTTTGATCATTATAAGGAGTTACTTGTACAAAACTGCTGTCAAACCAGTAAGACTGCATTTATGCACCCATCGTTTTCAGGATTGTTGGTAACCTGGGCATATTTTCCTAAAAGAAAACAAAACCAAACCAAAAAAAAAGGAAAAGGGAGGGATGTTAGCTAATAACAATTTTAAAGAACATAACTTTTGCCTAAAATATTTCTAATTACCACTTTTAAGAAATAAGAAATGCACTACATAGGATGAGATTTTACAAACTTGAATCATTCAAGACCAAGCTTGACTTCTGAATACAATTTTTATAAAAATAGAGGTTTTCCAAATGTCAGCTCTATTCTATTACCCATAGTATATTGTTATTAACAGGTCTTTTTGGATTGACCTGAACACTGCTACTTTTCCACATAATTCTGACTGGAAAATGCATCAGGTTTTAAAGAGGTTTCAAATCAATTTTAACCACATATTTTAAAACTGAGGTCAGCCAACATGAACTATGAGCCAGTGACTCAAGAAGTTAAGAGTGTATTCTCCGCTTTCAAAAAACATCAATGTTTAGAGAAATCTGGGCACTAAAAGCAGCAAATGAAAAAAATTTAAAATTGCTGCATGACATATTTCAGTTTTAATTATCACTGAAATACTTGTAGTGTGGTTATATGTTTGATGTATACCTCCTTTCCCCTGCTCCCAGTTACTGTATTTTCTTCCAGTATTTTTTAGTTATAACTTTGCATCTAATAAATGATTTTTAGTAAAAAGCATTAAAATAAATGTAGTACATTTTATGTAACCTGAAGCCAGTAAGCTAAATTAAAAATGAATTGCATTCATAACTACTTTTTCTACAAAAGGTATTCTTCCTAAAGATTTACATCTGATTTACATCGTTTTAACTTACTTAGCTCTTCTGCAATAAAAAAAATTCCTGCATACTTTATATCGACTTGAAAAGTATTAGTAGAACATGAACAGACCCACAAAAAATGTACTTACCCCAAATAACCTTGCCTCCTTGTGTCACAAGGCCTAACTCACTCACATTGACTTCGATGACAGTACCTTTGGTAATAACACCCAGAGCTGTATATAGTGGGGATGAGGGATTCTTTTTTACACCAAGTATTGGCAGGCAAAAGGTGGCTTTCAGTTCAGGATGTGTTACATGCGCCTTCTTGAAACGTAAGCCCTAATAAGTCAAACACAAAAATGTTTGAGTCCAAAATGTTAATGATGAATAGTGGTTTTTGCCTATCTTTTTAAATCCTTTCCAAAAAACCAAATAATTCTACAGACTAAAAACCTGATAGTTACAGGATAAATACGTGGGGAAAACACCTACATGCATACTCCTGAAACAGCTACCTAACAACATACTCGGATTTTTACTTTGCCTAGTATTCTACACTTAACCAAGGGCTTGCTATACACCAGGCACTACTCCTAGAGCTCATAACTGGCTCATTTAAACAAGGTAACTTAACAACACACTCTCCTCCCCCGCTTTTTTCCAAATATTGAAACAGGGATCAGCAGGTTAAAATGACTTGTTCCCAGATTAAATGATATGTGGTAGATGGAATTAAACCTAAATATCCTGATTCCAAGTCTCTATATACCTCAGCTACCTTCGATGATGAAAATAGGCGTGGACTGTCAGCTTTGTGTTATCAAATAATGTGCATCAAAGAATGGAGAGAGCGGGTCGTCCTGTGGCTCACTCAGGAGAGTGTGGTGCTGATAACACCAAGGCCATGGGTTCGGATCCCATATAGGGATGGCCGGTTGCTCACTGGGTGAGCGTGGTGCTGACACCACCAAGTCAAGGGTTAAGATCCTGTTACCGATCATCTTTAAAAAAAATAAATAAAGAATGGAGAGAGCTCAGAGAGCTCTTTGTTAAAGAGACGAGTTATGGAGCCACCCAGTCACCTAGATGGGGTCTTTTGGGGTGTATCACTTTAAATGTCACAACACTTCGCAGTCTTACCTGATTTTTGTATTGGATGGAGAGAAAATAAAGAGTAAATCAGGTTCTTAGTAATGGACTTAAATGGACTCAAGCTTGTAAGAAACTTACACCAGAATGCTATCTAATTCACAATGACATATCCATCTGCCAAGCTACAGAAAACCTAGAACAACCTATTAATACATTCTCTCTATAGAACTGATGAGGTTACCAAAATGTATTCAGAAGATTATGAAATCAAATCAAGGGGAGTCCATGATATAATCCAGGAGTGGACAAATGTTTTTTGTAAAAGACTACGTAGTAAACATTTTAGGCTTTGCATGCCATATGGTCTCTTGCAGCAACTACTCAATTCAGGGGGTAGGGGTGGAAATCAGGCATATATGATATATAAATGAGCAGGTGTAGCTGTGTTCCAATAAAACTTCATTTGCAGAAACAGGTTGTTTGCCAATATTTTAATGCATTAAAATTACTCAGTTTGAGCACTAGGATTAACACTGCAACTTTCCTCTGATTCTTTTTCTAAGCAGGAAGGATATCTAGCTGGGAGAGTAATTCAGTCTCCCTGAAGATATTTTGCAAAAATATATCTTCAATAATATTCATTTTTTCCCCAAGTGCAGAGGGGGTGGGGGTGGGATTGGGGCCTATTACTATCACTGTTGTCAACAGAAATTAAACTACTTTTATATTAAATTCCTTTTCTTTTTTCAATGATTGCATACTGAATGTTTTCATAAGCATTAAGATATTTATCTTACTAAACCAGAATTGACTTGACAAAACAGTCCTACTCAAGTTTTCTAATATTCTCAAAGACAAGTGTTTGAGGCCTAGCACAGCGTCATGCATACAGTAGATCACTTGTTGAATGAGTAAAATACGACTGTGTGTGGAAAGTGAAGATTCAAATATGTCATGTTTAAAAGAATTCACTGACATCTGTTACAAAAATTCTTTTTCATTTCAAATCTCTTATGAAGCTGAAGAGAAGATTCTTGACTGTAGTGGAAAAAATGCCAAATAATCCCTATCAGTAAGTTAAAAGTAACAATAATAGCATAAAAACATCTTTCAACCTATTTTTCATATCAATTTTAAGAATTTCAGGAAATTATAACGTATGTTAACCAGTTTAACAAGAAGAAATAATATTTAAGTCACTGCACTCCTGCAAAAGACTTACCATTGGCCTAATGAATCTTTCATATTTAGGTGGTTTTCTTGTAAAGCCATCTCCAACAAAGCAGACTTTAGTAACCATCCTTTTCCATGCCTTCTTCTTTCTCTTTCCTGTTCGAATAACTTTTAATACTTCTGTTTCTCCCTGGGCACGAACTTTGGGCAAAGGGACTTCCCATTTTCCCTAAGAACAGACCACCATTTAAATGACAATAAGAATAAGTCAAATATGTTTTAGTTATACAAAAAAGTAGATCCACTTTTTTCCTTAGCTATTTAACACGTTTGGCTCAACTGTTTTTTAGAGGTCTGCACTGTCTCCTCACAAGCTGCCAATTAAGCAGGAATTAAACAAGTTTACACATCATGGGTACATTAAATAAATGGTTTGCTTAAGCTAAAAATCTTAAAGCCTTGTTATGGGCAAAAAGTACCACCTGTAATAAGGCAGTGACTTCTATAAGCAGTTTATATGCCTACTACTAGTTAAGAGCATGAAATTGGAAGACTGTCTCCACCTCTTAATGTATCTTTGTATTTCTACCTCAAATGGATTTTTAGATTACTATCAATACAGAGCCCTCACAAGATGTTCTGCAAATTCTATGAAAATACTTAAGCAGTGTAAAGCAGTAGAAAGAATTCTGGACTTATTACTAAAACGTGCTCTAGGAGCAACTCTACCATTTCATAGTTATGTCACCATGAAGAATGATTTACAATCTTTTGTACTCCATCTGTAAAATGAGGGAGGAGGGTTGTTGAGTAGATAACCTCTAAAGTTTCTTTCACTGCTTAAAAAAACCCAAAAAACAAAAAACTGCTGAATTTTCATTTAAGTCAAATCACTTACGGAGTTTTCCAGTATTCTACTTTTTAACCAATTTTGACACTATAGGACAGCAAAACCAAAAAGCAGTTGCATTTTTCTCCTCAACAGCACAGCATTAGTAGGCGTTTTCAGATACAGAAAGCCATTAAATACTGAAGTTGAGATTCACTGTTTACTCAGTTTTTGTTTTTAGTTAATTTCTTAAAACTAAAGATATGGCATTCTAATAAATTTTTAAAAACAAATTCTGATGACAAGAAACCTAGTTTATTATCAAATTAAACTTACAAAGACTTTAACATCTAAATAATGATAATAGTTAAATGTTATGTTTCAAATTAAACTGAACAAACAAACAAAGAACCTCAAATCTAAATTTAAATAATTCTCTCGAACAAAAAAGAAATAAAGACTTCAACTGTATTGCTTACCGCTTTCTCTTTTCGTTTTTGTTTAATCATATTAGAAAGAACTTTAGCTCGGGACTGTCCCTCTCTGTCTAGCAGATAGGCAGGTACTGCTCCCTGTGGAGTCTTTTCATCATTCTTTTGTTTGGTATTTCTCTTTTCATGCATCTTGATACTGCCAAGAAGGAAGAAGACTCAACGTTATTTGTTTTAATAGCTATTACCTAAAGGATGTTAACTTACAGTAAATAAATGGGATAACTTACGTCTTTTTCATTTGTATTTTCTCAGCATGGCGCTGTTTATGGTAGAGCTTAGCCTTCAGACCAATCATCTTTTTTGCCTTCTTTGAACGTTCATGAACCTCTCGACTTTCCTTCTTTCTTTTTTTCTCATGGTAATCCAAACGATATCCATAGCGTTTACGGTGTAATTCAATATATTCGTTTTGTGGCTATAATGATGCAAGAAATGTTAAAATTTTAAAAGTACTGACAGGATTATTCTTTTACACATAAACAAGATCCTACATCACTGAAATGTTCACTTGCTTAACTGACTATCAAGTCTATTCACGTAATGTAAATTTCATATAACTTGATCTTGGATGATACGAGATATCAGGGTTTACATCTGTAATAATCTCAGTGAAAGTTACTCTGTTCATTGACTGCAACTGTCCAAAATCCACTGGACCACAAAAGGGATGAGTTAATTACAGGATATCTCTCTCCTTTTCTCCTGACATAGGCAAACTGTTTTTTCCAACACCATCATTATTTCATAACCCAACTCAGTTTTACTGAAGTATAATTTACACACAAACCTTGCCCTTTTTAGGTGTAGGCATATAATTCTAAGTTTTGACTAACCATACAGTTCTGTAACCAGCACAATCAAGATATGAAATATTTCCATCAAACCAAGAAGTTCCCTTGTGTCACTTTGAAGTCAATCCTCTTTCTTCACCCCAATCTGGTATCTCTATAGTTCTGCCTTTTCCAGGTGAAATGTAAATGGAATCTACAGTATACAGCCTTTTGCACCTGGCTTCTTTCACTTAGCATAAGGCTTTTGGGATTCACCCACACTGTTGCATGTATCAGTACTTCAACTGTTTTTACTGTTGAGTAGTATTCCATTGTATGGATATACCACCTTTTGTTTACCCATTGACCAGTTGATAGATATTTGGGTTGTTTTCAATTTTCTATGATTACAAATAATGCTACAACAAAGTTGCACACAGGGTTTTTGGGGCCACGTTTGCTTCCAGACTGTTTTCCAAAGTGGCTGTTATTATTTTGCATTTCACCAGTAATATATGGGATCCCTTCTGCATTTTAAATGCCAGTTATGTTTTATTTTAAACATGCTGCCCGAGTCTATTTGTATTTTAGGACTGCGAAAATAAAATGATGCAAAACCAACTCCAGCACAGGGAAGGGAAAATGCTAAGCAACAATCAACAAAGTGCTCGTATCAGGTGTGTTCTCAACTACTCTCACATAAACTCTGCAGTAACAAAAATGTGGAATGTCATTCTGCAGAGAAATACAGAAATTATAAATGTAGTAGAAAGAGGATCTAGCAGCCAGGTCTGGGTCGTAAAGCCCCTTTCTTCAATTCATTAGCTATTTAGCCTTTGACAAGGACGCCATCAGTCTCCTCAGCAGTTAAATGAGGTGGCGAGATTAACGCCTACTGTACAGGGTTACCAGCAAGGCTCAACCACATTCCTACCAGGCTCTGGCACTTATCACCACATGTGGCGAAACCAGGAATGAAATGTGCCTCGCTCCAAAGCCTGTGTTGTGACAAATACCGCACTCTGGGTCCCTAAAGTGAAGTGTTTTTCTTCTCCCCCACTCCCTGGAGCTCACCCCACGGAGTCTACCCACGTTCCCTTAGCAGCACCTCACTTCCGCCTATCACCGCTCACTCCCTGGCCCAGTGCCCAGGTCCCACTAACTCAGATGCCCTGTTTCGCGAGCACTCCAGGCAGCCTCCTTACCATGGCGACGGCCGCAAAGCTGCCAGGCGCAGCCTCCGAGGCGCGAAGAAACTCTCAACTTTCGGGTCTCAGAGACCCACGAGCCGACTCCGTATAGCCCACGACAGAAAATGGTCACCCTCTAACACGGCCGAGTGAAGAGCAAGCGCGACACACCCGTTCCGAGCTTCTGTTCTCCGCATTTAGCTAGAAGGGCGGAAGTTGCTGGCAGGCGGTATTTGGCTGCTGCACCGCCGGAAGTGTCAAGGGCTGCGGCGGGAGGAGGCAGAGCGGAAAGGCCGGGGTTCTTTTCTGGTGGAAAGAGGGCGTTCTCTGAGGCAGTGCGTCCAGATCGGAGGCCTTTGCAGAATTTGGTGCGAACCGCGCCTCCTGTTCCCAACAGCTCGGCGGGGAAAAGCCAGCCTCTGGTACACGACCGAATGCCAGGTGGGTGCCGTGCCGTGCGACTCCACGTGCCTATGTCCTTGTCCCGCGCTGGGCATCGCTGACCTTTCAAGCTGCGACTGACACATCCAGCCACGGAGGAGGACGGCAGGGCCTCCAGACTCCCGCCTCTCGGTGTCCGCTCAGCTATGGACGTTTATCTATGCCTTCTAAAGAGGGCGACTGATCTTTGTTCCTGTTACTGTGTATAACGTGTGCACGGTTGAAAAGGATGAAGAGAAGTTAAATTTTATTGTATAGGTAAATAAAACTACTGGGCATTAGCAACTGTCGGAAAAGAAAAAGACAACGATCTGTTTTTCTGGACGTACAAGACTAAGTCCAGAAATTCTTGAGGCCTTTTGGTGCACTTGACCAAGTGCTAAATGAACTTGCATTTAGTGGCCCTCTAGTGCCATGAAGGAAGTAATTCTGCAAGAAAGTACATCTAGTTAAGAACACTGGCAATTTTACCTTTTCACGGCACAGTCATAGAAATTCCCTTAGTTTTCTGAGAGCTTGGAACTTGATTCAGTTATGGTGGGAGCAAAAATCACCCTACCAAAAGAAAGTATTCCTCTCACCGAGTCAGTGCTTGGACTTGGAGCAGTTTTTTAAGGCTACATCCTCTAATGTGATCTTATCATTTTCTTTAAAACCAGAACTTACACTAACTAGCATTTGCATATTTTCCAGTAAGTTATCTCTCTATAGTCTCTGATCCCTGTGCCTGGAATGGACTCCTCTCCTGGTGTTGCCTCCCTCACTTTCTTCAGGTCTTTGCTTAAATGTCACTGTTTTAGTGAGGCCTTCCTTGACTTCCTTCCTTACTTATAACTGCCCCAGTTCCCCTTTCCTGCATATTTCTTCTCTATAGCACCTATCACCATAGGAGATGCCATGTACGGGTATTTCATTCATTTCTTTTGCTTATTGTCTGTGTCTTTTGACTAGGAGAGAGGCAGTATGAGGGCAGGGATTGTCTTTTGTTCACTGGTTCATCCCCAACACCTAGAAGGCAGTGGTAGGCACAAGAAATTACTGTTGAATGAATAAGTAAGTGAATTTAATTCTCATACCAATCCTGGGATGTGATAGGTGAAAGACTGAAGCTCAGAACTTGGAAAGATTTATCCAAGATTATAGAAGTCTTGGGACTCCAGTAAATCCTCTGACTCTAAAGCCTAGTTTGGTCTTTCCACGACATGAGAAATACTTGCTCGACATTTCTATTAAAATTAAAAGTTTAAGGAGAACTTTTACACTTTATTGAAGTGTGACATAAATGCAGAAAATGCATGTATTGTAGATGTATGTTTTAATGGGTTTTCAAAACCTAAACATGCCCATATAATCACACAAATCAAGAAATCACATTATCCTGTATCCTGGAAACGCTCCTCATGCCTCTTTCCAGTTATTACCACTCGTAAGAGTAAACACTATCCTAACTTTTAACAGAATGGATTAGTTTTGCCTGTTTATACTTTACTTAATTAGAATCAAATAGGATGAACTCTGTGTTGGTTTCTTTTGCCTAACATAGAAATGGTCGAGGCCTTGAAGGTAGTTGGGGCAGATTTATCTTAAGAACTCTTAAAGGTGTGTAAGTACAGAAATGACAAGATGAGGTTTTTTGAAGAATATGTGTAAAGAGTGGATTAAAGTAGTATCTTTCATTTAAGTGATTTGGGCACCATCTTTTAAGACTGGTCATATCTAAATGTCACCTGTGCTATTATTTACATAAAAATGTGAATTAAAGGAAGAATATGTAAGATGAATATAACTTCATCCTAAGCAACTCTGTCTAAAAAAAAGTGTATTTTGTTGGCTGTTTTTTCTAATATTTAATAATCAGTTTTTGTCTGTTTATAACCTAAATAATCATGGGCACTTCACTTCAGTGTTGCAATACATCTTCAGACTTCTTGGATTATAGGACCTGTTTATACTCTTAAACGACTCAGAATGCCAAAGAATTTTGTTTATGTGGGTTATAATACTCAAATATTAGAAATTAAGACTTTAAAATATTTTAATTCATTTAAAAATAAATCCATTATATTTTAATGTAATATAGTTTTATGAAAAATATTTTCCAAAGTAAAAGTAATTTAATTTGAAACATGACATTGTTTTACAATTTTGCAAGTCTCTTTGATGTTTGGCTTAATTGAAAATAGCTGGCATCTCATATCAGCTTCTGTATTTAATCTGTTGATATATATAGATGTGTACACATGCACTTTTTGGTTGAAGCATATGTGTTGCTAGGGCAATTGTTGGAATCCTGCTGACATAGCCAACTGTAGTGTCAGATTAGGGCTAGAGCTATGGCTCACCTTCAAACTTGTAGTCTGGGTCACCAGACTCCTCACATATACGTCCACAAGCTAGATAGTTGGAAAAAATCCTGGGAGCTGTTGTCAGAGTTCATTCCAACGTGAGCTCAGTTCTCAGCAGCAGCGGTGGCGGCCGTCTTCCAGAGCATCCTGGGGGCCCTGGCAGCAACAGTAGGGACATCTGGGGGTGGAGGGACGCTGTGGGTCAGAGCTGCTCAGCCTTTATACCTAAGTCCCATAACCCAGAACACCTGGGTGCACATACGCCATTACATTAGAAAATAACCAAAGAACACCTGGGCACATGTGCATATTTATATCAAGTGCTTCACCAGATTCCGAGCCCCTCGAGGGATCCTGACCATTTATCTTTACTTTCCTTACAGCATATGATGTAAATCCAGTCTCATGCAGATATGTGGCTGGAAAGGGGAGGAGAATTTTCATAGTCTTTTGAGAAAATTGTGGATCATCTTCTTAGATGCTTTACCAGGCTTTGACAGGTGGTAGTTTCTTAAAGTTTAGTTGCAATGTGGAATCAAATTGTATTAGTGAACTTTTTGTACTCTGGTATGTTAAAATTAGTTGCTCTATTTTAGAATGGGTCTTTTATCAGTGCATGATTTTGGAAACATGCATTGGTTGTTTGGAAAATATCAGTGCACTGAGTTCTGAAGATCTTCCAAGTATTGACACATTTCATTATATAGTATTAAAAAAATCACATTCATTAGTATCACCACCAATTTCTTCAGTAAAGTCTTCTAAGTATTGGTAAGCCCACAGTGGCAGATGCCAGTTTTCAAAAATTCTGGTTTTCATTTGAAAGCTTGAACTTGGTCACTGGCCAGTGTTTATTACACTGTCAGTTTGAAGTTAATTATTAATTGGTTAATTTTAGAGAGGAAGTCTGCTAAAAATCCATCTCTGAATAGTTTGGTAGTCATTTTTTCAAGTAAAAATGGATTTCCATGAAAAAATGGCAAATTCAGCTTGCAACACAAACAACATTCCATGCGTCTTTTTTATTTGGTTTCACTATCTGTTAAAAAAGGTGTACTCAAGGGTTGAGATTTAATAAAATTAAGAATTTTTTAAAAATTTATTGATTTACTATTGTAACATAGTTGATTGTACATATCTGTAAAATTGAGAATTTTAATTGCTTCATCAAGGATATTTTGTTTTTTGCGGCTGTTGGGTACAGGGATCCAAATGCTTGTTGACCTGGACCTTGGTGTTATCAGCACCACTCTGTAACCAACTGAGCTAACTGGCCAGCCTTAACTGAAACTTTTTTTTTTTTTAAACTATGATTGCTTGGTGCTGAAGAATATAATGACTACTAGTACATTTTACTGCTCTGGCTAGATTTCGTACCAAGGTGCCAGCTGTTTTACCTATCACATGATCAGTGCAAATGTCAACACACTGAACAAGGCAAATAATATATTAGTATTATTATGAAAATAGTTTTGACCCCTGAAAAGTCTCAGGAAATTTAAGGAGTCCACAGATCAAAGTTTGAGAATCATGGGTTGTGGGGTTTCTCAGCCTTGGCGCTATTGACATTTTGGACTGGATAATTCTTTGTTGTAGAGGGCTGCTTTGTGGATTGTAGGATATTCAGCAGCATCCCCGGCCTCTACCTGCTAGATGCCCGTAGTCCGTGACAATCAAAATCTAGTCCATAACTAGATACCACCTAATTTATGACAATCAAAATCATTACCAGATGTTAAGGAGCAAATTTAGGAGGAATAATAATGAGTTTTAACATGTCTTCTTACATAACCATGGAGCGCAATGGTTTGAGGATGTCTGTTTGTCTCCTCCCATGCTTCCATCCATTTCTCATTGCTTTGATATTGTACTTGACACAGTGAATATTTAGTAAATATTTTTGAACTAAAGATGCGTAGTTTCTATAATCATAGAGGAAGAGGACTTTTGTGTATTTTTTCATGTGATTTTATTTTTACATATTTATGGTAAGAAAATCAGAATATACAGATAAACCAGTAAATTTTACTGCCAGTGAAAAATTACCAGTTTAACATGTGGATGTTTGCCTTTCTATGCTTAATTTTATACATTTACATAAAAATGCATTTTTGTTCATGTGAGGTCTTTGTAATTTCAATAAATATGTCTCCATATCTTTAAAAATTAAAGTTTACTGAAAAGATAAGGAACATTTTAAACTTAAGAATCATATTTCTCATATTTAGTCTGAATTTTCAGTTTCTGAATGATGTATTGAATTTTTGATAGCTAATATTGTTCTTATTTTTTAATATTTATATATTTTTACCATACATATTGCATGTTTTACATAAGCCATACTGACATGTGATACATAAATACATATAGTTTTATAATTTTGTATTTTTTTTTCAAAGAATAACCGTTTGGAGGACCAAGATGTTGACCAACTTGAGGATATTTGCAGTGAATCATCAGAAAATACCCAGTTTGCACATTAATGTAAGCTTTTCTTGTAAAATTAAACATACATCCACAACCTCAGTTACTTTACTGCCCCAAAGGTATAGTATATCTTGCCAGCTTTTGATTCCAAACTTACTTTAGTCATAACCTTTGGGTATCCTCAAGGCAAACTAATTTAAAAGAAATTACCTTAATTTAATAAGAAATGTAATCAGAAATTACCTTAATTTAAAAAAGAACAACAGATAAAGCTAAATTCTGGTCTCGTGGAATACTAAAATGCCAGTTGTTTTTGGAGGAAGGTCGTGCTGTATATCTCTTCTAAGAATAGCAGCACTAAATGCACATCTTTAAACTGCTAGAACTAAAAATGCTTTATACTCTCAAGTATCCACAGGTTGAGACTCTTGTGAAAAAAAGTTCCTCTTAAATTAATTTCAAGGTATAACATAATTGTACAATGGTTAATATAATAAAACTGCTTTTGGCTTCCTTCTGCAGAGCTCTTGGAAGCCAGCTTTTTGAACAGTCTGTTATTTGTCTCATATTTCAGGAATGTTTTAGTTTTTAAGCTCTAGTCTGACTCCTGAATCTTCTCCAAAACACTAAAAATTATTTTGTAAATTGTCATATTGTAAGTATACTTTAGAGATATTAATCCTTAAATGAAATCATGCTTTGTTATTTATCTACAGCTAAGTGAGAGACAACTTTAAAGCTTGTCTAGGTCATTTCTCTTTATCTTCAGCAATGACTTAACAGGGAGTATTGGAGAACTTGTAACTGAGAAGCATGCCTTCTCATTAGTCTATAAATTCATTTTCACTACTTTAAAATCACCTTGCCACATTTTGAAGAATATATATTTCTATATTCCATTTTTCATGTCATTAAGTAGCCCAAGGAGTTAGTTTTTCTTCAGTGTTTTTATTGTTGACACTTCCAGACTACACATCCTGACACGTGAACACTGGGTCTTCTTATCCTGGTCATTATGCAGTGGAAATGTAAATAGCTTTGAGTCTCTTCTCTGCTCTTGAAATATTAGGATAATAGTGTATTATTGCCAGTACCACGGTAATTAATGCAGAAATAATATAGGAGGCACAGACATGCATTCCAAGATATCATAAAAAGCAGATTGTGATAGCCCAAAATCATTGTATACACTGACTGATAATTCCAAATGTATTGGCAGCCATTAAATGTGTATCTAGTGGTCTAGGGATAAATTGGAGATGGAGAACATTTAACCGCCACCTGAGAGCATTAGGAGAAGTTAAGGGAAGCAGCTAGAGTGGAGGTTAAACTTGGCCTTAAGCAGACCTGTTCTAACTCAGTTCATCAGTTGTAATGCTACATTGGAAGCACATAGGGAACTCTTAAAAAATGCCACCGCCCAGTTCTCCCAACTCTCCTTTCCTTAGCCTACCCCCATGTATCTAAGAAGCTTTCCAGATGATTCTAATGTGTAACTACTGTTATAAATCCTGAAAACAGGTAGTGGTTTTAGCGTTCATGACCCCCACAAGCTCTTAGCACATTCATAGAGGAGAACCAAGTTATATCCAAGGTGAGATACCTTATTTAATCTTTCAGACTCTCTTATCTAAACTTTAGGACAGTGGTTCTCAAACTTGTTACAGGAATCACCTGGAGGCCTTGTTAAAGGAGATTGCTGGGCCCCATCCCCAGGAGTTTCTGATCCTCTTTTCTGGAGTGGAGACTGAGAATTTGCATTTCAGCAAGTCCCTGACTCATGCTAATGTTGAAGGTCTGAGAACCATTGTTTTAAGGTCAGCTCAAAATAGCCAGTCAGTATTAATTTTATCCTTATTTCCTGTAGTATAAGTTTGGGTCGTCACTTTTTAAAAGAATTGGAGTTAATGAAGTGGGACTACTTTAAGGAGATGCAAAATATTTTATCTTCTGACAAAACATAGTTACAGTGTTTAAACTACTGTAATAAGTCATGCTAAAAGTTTTGTTTTTCCTTACTAGAATATGTGCTGCTGTAAAATAAGAGCAAGTTTAAAAAGATTCAACCCACATGTACCTCTTGGAAGAAATTACAGTTCCCTACCAGGTACAAATGTTAGATTCTTCTCATTTCACCTAAACTGCTTGTTCTCTCTCTTTTCCCTCTTTCATTTGTTTGCCTGAATCTCCCTTATTATGGGTGGTTCTTAGGGGCCCTGACCATTTTCCTATATTTTCCCAACAGTCTGCAACCTTTTTCACTTTGTGGCTATTTTCTTGAGGTGATTAGAGTGAGAGTATTCCAATAGATGCCAGGAGGTGACATCAGTAGAATGGGTTCCTCATCTGCCAGGCATGCTGATGAGCTGAGCAAAGGAAATTTGGTGGCTTTAGTAGCTGGCTCAGAGTTTGGCATGTGAATCTACTTGCAGAATGCTCTTGCTGTAAACTGTTTATTTTCTAGTTCATATCCGGTTTTCTGTCAATAGGGGTTTACTAGAATTTTGAAGATTCTTAAAAGTAGTTTGGTTAAACATTTATCTGGGATAATTTAGGTTAGATACATGGCTATCAAAAGCTGGAAGGCTGAGGAGCTGACTACTTTAATTCTGAATGTCCTTACTGTGTTTGAAGCAAGTAAATGATACACTCATGAAACTAGTTTATTTATTACTGTTCTCATTACCATCTTTGTCATGTGAGAATGATAGAGTGAAAATACTGATTGGTTGTTGACTTAAAAGGGCACATGAATTTAATGGGCTGCATTACTGGTGTATATCTAGATTTCTATATTTTGCCCATGTGACTAACTACAGCTGTACAGATTACCTTTCGATTTTCAAATAACCACGAGGTTTTAAAAATATAAAACTCTTATTTTACTATAGAAATTTGAGAGAACTGGTTTAAATGGCAGGAAGGTATAGATTAAGTTTACAAATCTAACTGCATTGTTACTTTAATATTAATAAAATATAGGGTAAGCATGGAGTAAGTCATTATGGACTTTTAAGTTTAAGAAATACGACTTGGCCTTTTAGAAATATTAGATTATTATAGCTTCTGTCTGGCCAAACTTTCCCAGCTATCTTTAAAAGTATTATGTCCTGGGATTGCTGAGGGAATATAGGTTCAAAATTGTATGAAAATTCATCATCAGCTGACTTGAGGATCATTCTTAGCTCGTGAAACCTTGGAAAATGCAGGTTTACAGGACTGTGTGTCAAGCTAGGGCTAATGTCGGAATCCTGCCAACCGTGCCAATTGTAAAGCTACATGACAACGCCAGTTATCGAGTAAGGCAAATCATCATTAAAGCCAAAATGTTTCATTATTTTACTTATACTAAGCTTCCATTTATATTGTCAGAGCTAGGGCGCAGACCCTTCAAACCCATTGTACAGATTGGGTCACCCAACCCCTCACACGCAAGCCCATGCTAAGTAATTGGGAAAGATCCCAGGAGCTGTTGGCAGACCGTAAGAGCTCAGTCCTCAGCAATGGCAGCAGCAGCTTACAGCAACAGCCTCCAGCAGCAGTAGGGTCCTCCCCATAGCCCCCCTGAGAGTGTAGCTGGGGGGGAGGGGCACTGTGGATCAGAGCCACTCATTCTTTATAACTAAGTCCATAAACCAGGACATCTGGGTGCACAAGTGCAACTACTTTAGACAACAGCCAAGGAACATCTGGGCGCACACGCATATTTACTTCAAATGCTTAGCAAGATTCTGAACATCTGAGGGGCCCTGACCATTTTCCTTCACTTTCCCCACACTGTGCATTTTAAAATTTTTTCTTTGATTCAAGATCTACTAGTGCTTTAAGATTATCATTATGAGTGTTAATTCTAATTTTACAAGTCTATAAATAGAGGTGTAGTAGGTGGAAGAGATTGGGGTAAATCTGTATTTTTCTAAGGATATGATCTAGAAATTGATATTTAAAAACCTTTACCTTGTTTTATTGTCATCCACAGCTTTTTCCTCAGATTGTAGGAAAATAAATTTTAGATAAGTGATAGTTTTATTTAGCTTCGCTTTTACTTTATTTGGAATTAGAGTACTTGCTTAAAATTATTTTAAATTCTTTCCTTTGTAAATTAAAGGAAAATTTCATCAATTTAATGTTCAATTTTAACCTTCTTTCTCTTAGGCTTAATAGGAAATGATATCAAATCCCTTCATTCCATCATCAATCCTCCTATAGCCAAGTAAGTACTATCGTTGATGTTTTTTTCCATAGGCTTCCAAGAAAAGTTACAAGTTTTCTCTTTTGGGCTTATTAGTGAATGCTGTAATTTCTGTGACTTTCTGCCCTAGCTAATTATAAATAGATGTTGGTGTGTATCTTAAAATCTATTTTTTTTTCTCAATTTAGTGCTAAAAATTTTAAATGTAACCACAGCATACTTTTCATAGAAATGAATAGAAGAAATTCTCAAGTTTTTAGTTAGCCCTTTTGTTACTTAGCTATTTTGTTGGAGTAATGTGGCAGAATATACTCTTAATATGTTTTCCATTTTTCTAGTTTTTGCACAATTATATAAATTATAGAAATACTGACTAGCTTTGAAATTTGCACAGCATAGACATTTTGGTTTTATAATTTTAGTAATGTCCACCTCATAATACATGGATTTTTTGTTTGTTTTAAACAGAATCCGTAATATTGGAATTATGGCTCATATTGATGCAGGCAAAACTACCACCACAGAAAGAATATTGTACTATTCTGGATACACAAGATCACTGGGAGGTTAGAATTGATTTCTCCTCTCCCCATCCCCCATTAGCAAAAGCATCATTGGGAAATGTTTTGATTAAGAAGTCAGTCTAGACACCTTGAGTATGACATTGGAGGCACTGATGTCTAAACCACAACAAAGGTAAGGTAGCTGCAACATACACCAAAGGATCTTTTTAGATTTAACTAAACATTCAGACTCATAAGACTATCATGGGCTCCATTCAACACTGGTCTACTCAGAAGGTTGTATGATAGGAGCCATAGCTTACCAACAGACCAGCATTGGAAGTTTCTTTCTGCCGGAGTTCTTGTAGTCCACAAAGCTATCTGGGCACTATCTTCTTTGGCCACCCAAAAGTGATAGCTTAGGTACAAGGTGACGAGATTCACGGGAGCCACCCAGGCTTAGAAAACTCATGCCCTATGGAAATGAATATCTCTTATTACAACCCCGTAGGCATAGGTTCTAGGCTCCACGTAAGGGATGTGCAGCACTCCGTGAAGCCAGAAGTTGTGTATCTCTCTCACGTGTTTATAATTTATTTATATTTCTTGCCAATTCAGATTTAGTTTACAAATCAGAAGTTAATTTTTCCTAAGTTTTGAATTTATTTTTCAATTATAACATGCAAATTGTGGTTCTTGACTAGGCATGCACGTTTGTGTCCCCATGCACCTTTTCTTTTCTTTTTCTTTTTTCTTTTTTTTAAAAATAATGATGCTCTAGCCCCACTCTGAAAATTAAGATTCTGAAGGTCTAGTATATGATATGCACCCTATTGGGAACCATTTCTCTTGACCATTAGAACTGACTGAGACGTAACATAATATCTATAGTGGAAAAGAATATAAGGATTCGAATCTTCATGATAATAGACTCCTAAATGTATGTTCACCTGAATTTCTCATAGAATTATGTTATGTAAGTGGTAAAATGACATGGAGCAAAATGTGGAACTTGTCAGGAGTCCTCTGTTGTGTCATAAATCTGATAACAATCCTTTCCTCACATCCTCAGTTTGTTTCCCTGAAGTGAGGGTCCAAATAAGGTGGGCCCAGGCACTTTGTCTACTTATTTTTTTTTTTAATTGTAGTTGAAAAAACTGTACCATTCTACTTTTTCTTTTTATGATTTTGACTACTGTATAAGTGTATAAGTTAAAAGAACAATATCCTTAAGGTTAATCCATGTTGTAGCATGTGTCAGAATTTCCTTCCTTTTTAAGGCTGAATAATATTCTATATGTTATTGAGTATGTATTCCATGATATACAAGTATAAAATGTTCCATGACAAACAAGTTATCTTTTGAAGTCTTTTTCTAGTTCAGACCGTAGTCTAGAAACTATCCAAATTGTGGCAGAAGTTGCTATCTGAGGTTGATTTTATTAGTCACATAAATAATCATAGAGAGCTAATATGAAGTAAAGATCTTTATCATTGTAAAAAATCTTGTTATCATATAAGTGTTTTAAAACACTGCCTCCATTAGCACTTTTAGTTAGTTATTTGGTCTTTGTATCCTTAATGATGTTTGTTTTCTTTGGTAGTTGTGTTGTGAATAACTGGCAACACTAACATAATTCATAGGTTATGTAGATATTTGGAGTTGCTGTCAAATACATTTTTCTGCTATTTTCCCCTCTTTTGGTGTTTAGATTATGTTGTGTGTATACACGTTTCTATATGCACAAACAAATAGGGAAGCTGGCTACTATTTTAGGGGTTTAAAGAGTAGTTTGAGTGAACTTTTTGGTAGTCACGATAAAGTTTATCCATGACTTTATACTATAGAAGTTTCACTGAGACTTTATTTTCATTTGTGCAAATACATTCCTTTTCTTTGGAAAATTTAGTAATGAGAAGGGTTTGTAAAAGATAATTAAACTTTGGAAGAGTTTTTTTTCTACCTTGTTCCATGTTGCTACCATTTATCATCTACTGGGTTGATAAGTGGACTAGGTACTTTATATATATTGTCTCATTTCATACCTTTAACAACCCAGCAAGGATGGCTTTATTGGCCTTATTTTATAAACTATGTTGAGTAACTTGCTCAGGATCACAGTAAATGGTAAAGTTGGGATTTAAATCTAGGTCTGTCTGTGCTGTTTCATTCCACTACCTACTCTGCTTCCCATCAAAAGATCAGGAGGGAGGAATGCTGATAAAAAGAAGGTAATAAATGTCAGGCTAGGAAAAGGAAAGGAGTATATGGCTCACTAAAATGAAAACATTTTAATCTTAGTTGTTAAAAATTATTTTTATGGAAGAATTACTAATCTTGGCTGCAAAAGCTTTTTCTAGAATGAGGACATACTTAGAGAAGGATTCAGGGCTCTAAATATTAAGCCAAATATTTTAGAAAAGATTTTTCTTAAAGCAAATTATGTCAGGTAGATATCTAATACCAATAAAATATACCTGCTATTAAGACTAAATGATGGGCCGAGCCCGTGGCGCACTCGGTAGAGTGCTGCGCTGGGGGCGCGGCGACGCTCCCGCTGCGGGTTTGGATCCTATATAAGAATGACCAGTGCACTCACTGGCTGAGTGCCGGTCACGAAAAAACGACAAAAAAAAAAAAAAAAAAAAAAAAAAAAGACTAAATGATATCATCTTTTTCCTGGGTAGATGTTGATGATGGAGACACAGTGACAGATTTCATGGCTCAAGAGCGAGAAAGAGGCATCACTATTCAATCAGCTGCTGTTACATTTGATTGGAAGGGGTATAGAGTCAATCTAATTGATACACCAGGTATGGGGCTATTCCAGCAATACAGAGATGCTGCTTTATTGTGTTTTTGTGTATGTGGGTTTTTTTTTTTATTGTGGTAAAAAACACATAACATAAAACTTACCATTTTAACTATTTTTAAGTGTACAAGTCAGTAGTGTCAAGTATGTTCACATTGCTGTGAAACAAATCTCTAGAACTTTCATCTTGCAGAACTGAAACTCTTTACCCATTAAACAACAACTTTCCTTTGTTTTCTTCTGTTCACCCTGGTAGTTACCATTCTGCTTTCTAAATCTATGAATTTTACTACTTTAGATACTTCATATTAAGTAGAATCATACAGTATTTGTCCTTTTGTGACTGGCTTATTTCACTTAGCATTAAGTCTTCAAGTTTCATCCATATTGTAACAGGATTTTCTTCCTTTTTAAGTGTGTATACTATTCCATTGTATGTATATACCACATTTTGTTCATCCATTCATCCATTAATGGACATTTGGGTTGTTTCCACCTTTTGTCTATTGTGAATAGTGCTGCTGTGAACATGGTGTGTAAATATATCTTCGAGACCCTGCTTTTAATACTTCTGAATATATACCCAGAAGTGGAATTGCTAGATCATATGATTGTTTTTGTTTTTCAAAAGGTTTTAAGCATTATATTTCTCATCTTTTTCTTAGGTCATGTGGACTTCACCTTGGAGGTTGAGCGCTGCCTGAGGGTGTTGGATGGTGCAGTGGCTGTATTTGATGCCTCTGCTGGTGTAGAGGTAAAAACTATTGCCAGAGTTAAGTGAAGATAGGACAGCATGGTTCTTAAAAAAGTAAAATGTATCAAATTTAGTTAACTATGTAACCTTTTATTGGGTAAGTTCATATAAATCAAATTATGATCAAAGGAAGTTAGCATTGAATTTTGTGGTGGGATCTATATGTGATCTCAGATATTTCGTAGTAAAAGGAAAATAAAGTTTGTTTTTCTATAGGAAATATGAAAGTTAGTGTCACGATCTGTGAAGGACCTGCAATTCTACCTTATTTTGAAGCTAAAAAGTTAACCTGCCATGGCTTCATGGATTCTGGCAGAAGACATAAGACTCCTGTGTCAGAGAAATAGTCACAGAAATAGTAATTACCAGAGTGTCAGCATTTTCCTGTACTGGTTTACCAAGTCCCAGTTTCCACAGGGTGACATGAAGGGAGCACATGCTGTGGGTTGAGAGGAATCCTGTATTTAGAGAATGGAAACATTTTGTAATAGGCAGTAAGCATGCCTTCCCTTTGCTCTGGAGGGAAACATTGTCTTCCAGCATTGTAAGCAAACCTGCCTTTTGCCCCACAGGGAGATGTTGTCTCTGTCGTTCATCCTTGAGACAAAGGGCAGTCAGTGCGTCTCCTAATAAAACGTGCAGAAATGTGAGAGACCTATGGAGAATTATCTCCCAGCAATTAATATAAAGGATCTTGAATAAATTTAAAAATGGATTTATAATAATTTATTGCTAGAGGAATTAGTCATGCCCTCTTTATAGCTGGTACTGCCTTCATCATATAATCTCAAGATTAGCTTTATGTTGAATATAGAATCCTACTAGTTCTTTTGACCTTAAAATTACTAAAAGTGATATTATCTTAATTAAATGATCAAAATTAACATCTTTTAAAATAGGAAAAATTGACCCAGTGGGCTTCTTGATATGATGCACCAAGAGGGACACATTTACCTGTGTTGTATTCCTGACAAAAATGTTTGGCTCAAATCTATACATAAGAAAACAACCAGAGAAATTTAAATGGAGAGAAACTCTGCAAAAAAACTGGCCAGAAATTTTCAGAGTTTGAACATTTATTTATTTACTTATTTATTTTGTGACTGGCCAGTTCAGGGATCGAGGAACATTTTTTTAAATGTAAGCATCATGAATGAGAGAGAAAAAAGCTGGAAAACTGTTCTAGATTAAAGGGTTGTAAAGAGACTAGAAAACTAACCCCAAAAAGTTAAAAGGACATTGGGAAAATGAGGGAAATTTATTTATTTATTTATTTATTTTATTTTATTTTATTTTATTTATTTTTTTTTTTAAGTTTTATTTTGTCGATATACATTGTGGCTGATTATTGCTCCCCATCAACAAAACCTCCCTCCCTTCTCCCTCCCCAAATCAGGGAAATTTAAATATGGACTATATGTATTAGATAAAAGTATTGTGTCAACTAAAAATTTTCTGAATGTGATCATTATAATCCATTTTTTAGGAGAAAGTCCTTATTCTTAAGAAATACACGTCGAACTATTTAGGGTGGAAGTGTCACAGTCTTGGCAACTTGCTGTCATTGTTTATACCCCATCTACTTACACACCTGGTGTTATACAGCTATGAGAGAGGACATAAGAAGCATAAAACATAAAAGAATAAAAGTTGATTCATTGAACACGTCAAAATGACGTCTGCTCATTAAAACTAAAAGAAATGAAAAGGCCACAGACTATGAGAAAATATTTGTAATGTTAGATAAAAGTACTTGTATGAATATTAAATTTCCTGAATGCAGTGATAGTATAGGTTATATAGGAGAATGTCATTGTTCTTGTGAAATACATGCTAAAATTTTTACAGTACATATGTGTGACTAAGGACTTGTATCTAGAATTTATGAAGAACTACAAATCAGTAATAAAAACAAAAAACCCAGTAAAAAAATGGACAGTAGACTTGAATGGACACTTCACAAAAGAAGATATGAATGGCCCGTAAGCATATGAAAAGAGGCACAAATCTCATTAGTTGTCAGGAAAATGCAAATTGAAAATCAGGAAGCGATACCATTCCACACTCACAAGAATGACTAGAATTAAAAAGAGTGAAAGCATGTGTCAGTGTGGTACAACTGGAATGCTTATACTCTGTTAGAAGGACCGTAAAATAACATGATGACTTTGGAAGACTATTTGACAGTTTCTATAAAGTTAAATATACAACTTCCTTAAAACTCAGCAATTCTACTTCTATATCTTTATCCAAATGAAAACATTTGTCCACCAAAGACTTGTTCAGAATGTTTGTAGCAGCTAAACTCATAATAGCCCCAACCTAGAAACAACCCAAGCTCACATCAACAGGTGAATAGATAAACAAACTGGTACGTTTATAGAAAGGAATATGGCAATAAAAAAGTATGAACCAGTGTACCCCAAAACATGGGTGAATGCCAAAGACATTATGTTGAGCCAAAGAAACCACGCTGTTTATATGAGGTTCAGGAATAGGCAGAATGAATCCATGGTGATAGAAATCAGAGCAGGTTTCTTATAGGGGCAGGGGTATGAGAAAAGTTTCTGGAGTGATAAAGTGTTTTATATTTTGATTGGATAAGAAGTTACACAAGTGTATACTTTTATCAAAACTCATTTAGCTGTACACTTAAGATCTGTGTATTTTATTGTATATAAATCTTTAAAAAAAAACTGTCTTCTGCTGTAACTAGAGTCAGTACATTAGGCTTTTTATGCTTTGCTTGAGGGCTGTTGGACTCCACTAATAGATTCATATATAAATATTTAGACTCATGTATATACTTAATATGTAATTTAATAGACTCATATATATATATTTAGACTCATGTATATATTTAATATGTGCAAAAATGAAATTAAAAGAAGTCAAATAGAAGAAAAGCATATGAGACCTGCAACTTATAAATTTTATAAATTTTACCCCCTTAAGTCCTCTTTAGTTTACACAACATTCAAATAATCACAATAAAATGTGATTTTTATCATAGTAACATTTTTATAGTGCACTCCTTTTTACTTCACAACAGCTGTCTGAATTAATTGATGCAAAAGTCCCTATTTTACAGATCAGAAAACTGACATTAAATGAGTTCAATATCATGTGACATGTAATAGGAAAGGTGAAAACAGACAAAAATTAGATCTTCTTATTCTCAGTTAAGTCCTCTTTCCATGATTCTCAGTACCTCCCAGATTTTGATTGTCTTCATGTGGCAACCTATTTTACCCAAAGTATTATTCTCAATCTGAAGCACGTTCTCTATCACATTTTATCACATTTCCAGCTGTGTTAACCTGATAGCAAAAGAGTGACCCTAGAAGTATAAGTACGGTGGCACTGATTCTATGGTCAGTGCCCAATTTTGTGGGTCCAATTTTGTGTTACGGTAGATTCTTGTATTTTTTTATTCCGTGTCAAGTAACATAGTTATTTTTCCTCATTTTGCTTTAGGCCCAAACTCTGACAGTATGGAGACAAGCTGATAAACACAAGATACCTCGAATCTGTTTTTTAAACAAGATGGACAAAACTGGAGCAAGGTATTTAAAAGGTGTTTTTTGGCTTATCAAAGTGAGAATACAATTTGAGCTTTTAATGGACTATAACTTAAATATAGAAATAGCTCTTCTTTCCTATAGGGTATAAATATTCTATGGAATCCCAATTCATTCCCATTTAAAAAAATTTCAAAGCAACTAATCTATAAGTTAAGTAACAATTTGGGATTAATAGAGATCGTCCTGTTTCTAATGCAGAGAGGATGAGTTATATCTTCTAGGATCCTGACGAAATGGTGTCTTGCTGATTCCATTGGTTCTCTTTAGAACTATTAAGTATAGTTCCTGTATTGCTGAAGGTTACAGTGCTCCCCATCACTGTTAAAGGTAGACAGTAGAGAGTTATTTCCTGCAGTTGCCTTAGAGAAAGGTGTTCTTCCTTGTTCCTTGATTTTCCTTAGCTACTGGGTAGTAGGCTCTCAATAAAAGGGAATGAGAGAGGAGAATGTCAGTGCTATAAGACCTTCGTACAGGATAGAAGAGAGTTAATGGTGAGATGTAGTGGTCATGCTCAGAGACTTTAGAGAGTGGTAACTCAAAATGGATACATGTTCTGAGAACATAATTCAGAGAATCAGCAATATATGAAGGATTTAGAAAATGTGAAAGAGAGAATAAAGAATATGAAGAGATTCTGGAGGAAGTGTGATAGGAGAGAGGTCCTGGTTTGGTGGGAGAGTGGCAAAAACAAAACATGAACTGTTCTTCCCTTAAAACTACACAGTAGTATGTTTTGTGTATATGTAACTCTTTAGTAATTCTAAGGCTGTTTGTTTAAAGGACTTTTGTCTTATTTAGTAATAGCACAATAACCTTTAAAATTTGCTGGGCTCAAGTTCTGACTTTTTTCTGTTTGGAGTTCCTTATGGTAGATGGAAGTACTCATTTACTGATGGACAGTGTCTGTGGAGATGACTGAATACTAGGCTGGTTCTCAGAGACATTGGAACCAGAATGATCTGCATGTGTTTATAAATCAGCCCATGTGCATGTGTGCCATAGGTAGCCAACCCCAGCGTTAGCATAGAAATGAGTAGCATAGCATATGATATTTAGAATGCCTAAGATAAAAGCATAGAAAAATTAATGAGTCAGGCTGGCTTTTGGAAGAAAGCTAGTGGCCTTGTGTGGTAGCAAATCTAGTTGGAGAAGACTAGCCTTGTAATCACAAATCTTGTATTGGAATCCTAAATGCAATTTATTGCCTATGTGACCTTGATCAATTTATTTAACCTTAACCTCAAAGTTTAGTTGTGTGAAGCTCATAATTATAATATCCTAAACACCTCTGTGGTGGAATTAGGATAAACATTTAATCACTGTTATCTGAAATTAACATTAAAAGTTTATTCAAAATATTGTCCTGTGAGACACTGTTAAATGGTGAGCATTAAGGAGAATAAAAAGGGTGAAATTTTAGAGAACATTCTTAAACCCGTTATAAGAATTCTAAACTATATTTTTAACTCTAATTATTTTGCTTTCTACAGTTTTAACTATGCAGTTAAAAGCATCAGAGAGAAGTTGAAGGCAAAGACTTTGCTTTTACAGGTAAATTGGTTAACTGATAGCATCAGCTTCTCAGTTTCTTCATTAATTTATTTTATTGTGACATATTGTGTACATTTCTGAAGCTATGTCAAATCCTTTTTGGAAGAAGTCAGGGTATAAATAAAATAGCTATAGATAACGTTAATAATGGTAAAAGACTTTTTTCGGGGAAGTGGTACAATTAGATAAGCTTTATCACCAATGCAGTTCCGAGTGAGTGATCGTTTAATAAGGTTAATCTCATTCTGACTTATAGTTACCAATTGGTGAAGCTAAAACTTTCAAAGGAGTGGTGGATGTAGTAAATAAAGAAAAGCTTCTTTGGAATCTCAATTCAGACGATGGAAAAGACTTTGAGAGAAAACCCCTCTTGGAAATAAGTGATCCTGAGTTGCTGAAGGAGACAACTGAAGCAAGAAATGCCTTAATTGAACAAGTAAAATTTTAAGCTTAAAATTGTATAAGTATTTAGAAACTTCAAAAAAAAAATCTTATTTATTGTGGAATTTTATATAAAATTACATATGGAATATGTGAGGTATAATGAGTAATAAAATGAACACCAATGTGTGTGCCACTCAGCTTAAGAAATAGAGTATTAGCAGTGCCCTTGAATCTCTGCATGCTGCTTGCTGTTCATATCTCTCCCTTCTACTAATCATCTACCCATCCCCATAACCAATTATTTTAGTGTTTGTCTTTCATTTGCTTTTCTTTATAGCTTACCACAAATCTATATATCCCTAAAGAATATAGTTTTGCGTGTTTTGAACTTTACATAAGTGGAACAATACGGGTTGTATTTTATTACATTGTTGAACATCATGTTGGAGATTCGTCCATATTGCTATGTGTAGTTGTAGTTTATTTATTTTCAATCTTGTATAGTGTTCTAATACATGATTATACCACAATTTTTTGTCTATTCTCCTGTGGATGGACTTTGAGGATTTTTTCTCTTTTTTTGCTCACCCATCACAAATACTGCTTTCCAGGAGGATTGTTAGGTACATTTCTGCTATAGTTTACTGTGTTAGAGTATGTTTTTCTCAATAAGTTTAAATGTTTTGCTCCCTACAAACTTTTGAAACTGTTTTATTAATTTGTTGTCAGCTGAATTATTTCACATAGGCAGATGGTTATGAAAAGAATATGAACTAGATTATTGCATATTTATTATTGAAATGATGCCTCTGTCCCCCCAACTTAAATGTATTCTTTCAGTGCATGATTGCAGTAAAATTAGTTCTTTTAGTTTGACTGTCTTGGGAGATCTGGTGACCACTCAGAATGTTAGATACCAGATGAAACTTTATTATGAACTAAAACCCCCAAATTTATCTAAAAAAGCAGTAGTCCATTGTATGTATTATCGTTGGCTGTAAATTCTGTGTTTTCTTTCATTTCTTTTGAGCACTGAGTAGATAGCTCTTCATTGAGAAGCCGTATCAGCCTGTGGCTCTCTGTGAATTTAGGAAACTCATAATAGCTTATCTTTAATTTGCAATTCCTTTTCCTTTGAAAGAAAAACTTTTCTTTATATCTTTAGAAGATACAAAGACTTACTTGGCCTGGATAATGCTTATTTATGGTATTTAGACAAGTTAATAGTTGTGAAAATAAATTACAAGTTGTAGAACTAAAGGCTTTCTTTGTAGGTCGCAGATTTGGATGATGAATTTGCTGACTTGGTTTTAGGAGAATTTAGTGAAAATTTTGATTTAGTACCAGCTGAAAAGGTAACTTTCATTATTCAATTGCTTTGACAAAGTTTTACTAGTTGGATGTAGTTTGATTTCTCTGTCTTAGGTATGTGTTTGTTTTTTTTAACTTTGCATACTATTAGAAAATGCCAAATTAAAAATTAGGAGAATGTTTAGGTAAATTACTACTATTACAGGTGCAAACCACTATTTTCAGTATACTTTACAAAATTAGAAATCGAATCTTTCTTTATTGAGTCAGAATTATGTAATTACTCATTCTCTGTGGGTTTTTCTCTTCATTCTGATCATTTTTCTAAGGATTCTTAGGTAAACAACAGGTAGAAAGTTTGTATATAAAACTTACCAGTTTTTCAGGCTAATACAATGATCATTTTCTTCAGAACATGTTTTCTTTATTTGTTTTAATTTTTAATGGAAACTCATTATAGTTTTTTTTTTTTTTTCCTTTTGACGTAGTTAAATAAATCAGAGAATAGGCAAGTGAGATACAGGTAGCAATTAAATTATGACAGATTTCTTCAAGGAGTATCTCTGCTTTGTTCTGCCAGGGACTTTCCCTCCTGAATTTGGCAAATTTACTGTTTATTTTCCTTTATGAAACATAAGAGTTGCCAAGCAAAGTGTTTCTAAATGGTAATCTGTAAAGTGGGGCCAAAGATTAGCCCAGCAAATTCATGTAGTTATTATTTACGAAAAAGAATTAAAAACACAAGAGCTAAAGCATATTTTTGAGCCACTTGAAGATAGAAGTAAGAAAAAAAGTGATTTCTTTTGAATGAAATTCCATCATTTTTGAGATTTTTTTGTTTAGTATTCGAATGTTTAAATGTGATGTTTATTATGCCCTATTGTTACATAACATGATTTGTGTTTTCAAACAGTTCACAATCTAAAGTGGAATTCACCCACCAATTCTCTTGTTAATAGCTTATACCCAAGCTTTTCCTGGTTTTTGAGGTTATTTTGTTGGGTTTTTTTGGTGGCTGACCAGTATGGAATCCAAACCCATGAATTTAATGTTGTAAGGCTATGCTGTTACCAACTGAGCTAACTGGCCAACCTTTTGTTTTAAAAATATTTTCTATTTTGAATTTTCATTCTCCTTTGAATTTTGTTTAATGTGAATCTAATTCATTTGAAGAAATTATAACTCAGATTTCTATATATTTCTGATCAGTTCTACTAGACCATTAAGGTTAAATCATAAGTATATTACCTCATTTATGTAGAAATATTTTTGAGCACTTATAGTTTTTTTAGCATTTTTCTAGTTTCTGGGTATTTAGCAGTATTTTCATGGGACTTACTGTAATGCTTATATGGATTTTACATTCTAGTGAATGGGAGATAGATAATAAACAAATACACATATAACATGCTAGGTCGTTATTAGTGTTATAAAGAAAAATAAAGAATAAAGCCATGAAGAATGATGGAGATGTGGCAAGGAGTGTTGTTCTACCTGGAAGGGTGGGGAAGGCCTCAAATTCTATCTGGCAGGGACCAGTATACTACACACAAAAGAAATGCTCATTTATAACTCTGCTTTGTAGCTACAGACTGCAATACACAGAGTAACACTGGCTCAGACAGCAGTACCAGTGCTTTGTGGAAGTGCCCTGAAAAACAAAGGTGTACAGCCCTTGTTAGATGCTGTTACCATGTATTTGCCTTCACCTGAAGAGCGCAACTATGAATTTCTGTAAGTATGCAATCACATAGAATAAAATCCTGTATCCTTGAAAAAGCAAGTAGGCAAATAGGAGGCCTCGTTTCATGAAAAATTGTTAAATCACCATTTTTGAATAACAATGGGGAAGAATATTATTGTAAATGATATAATATAGAGCCATAGTAATTATTACTTGAAAGGGACATTTTACATCTTTTGTAATAGATATATTTGTATTCATCTAGATTTCAGGACTGTTCGTAAGCTCAAAATATTTTGTGGCTATAAAGAAAGGTCATTGTATTATTCCTGTTGTCACTAACAGCTTTGTACTTAAATAATAAATCCTCTAAAATCTGAGTGAGCATTGTTGAAATGACAGAGAAGTGGACTTTAATTCTGTTAAATAGGACATTAATAACTTTATTTCTCTAAATTGGAGAGGTATCATGGTGAAGTGATTATGAGCATGGACTTTGTACTATTGGATTTAAATCTCAGCTTTTCTAAGTTGCTTAATATCTCATCTACAAGAGGTGAAGAGTAGGACCTATCTCAGAGTTTTTATAAGAATTGAGTTAATATTTATAAAGCACAAGGAACCGTGCTTGGTATGGAATAAGTTCTCTATATTAGTATTTGTTAAAGTTAAAAATTGGAGGGAATAGAAATAAGAATTGGAAAGTTCTGTCATACAGGTATGTAACCTACTTTGACTTTTAACTATGGACTCCTTTGAAACTAATGAAAATGCAGAGCCTCTCCTTGGAAAGATGGACCTATGCACAAAATTTGGCAATTTCAGGAAAATTCAAACTTTCTAAAACCTATTACTGCCAACACCAATTTAAGAATGTCCTTCTGTAAAAATGTTGGCTGTGTAAACAAGTTTAAGTTCATAATGTGGATTTTTATGGTTATGCAACTGAACAGAAAGTAGGAGGAGAGAGTAAAAGCAGTAATTGGAAAGTCCCTATTTGTTTACCCTGTGCAGGTTTCCTGAAAAGGGGTTTGATGTTCCTACGTTTATTTTTTGAGGAGAGAATTCTTGGCAGTTAAAATATTTGCAAATAGAGGTAACATTTGGAAGAGAATTCATTATTTTTAGTTTTGAGGAATTAGCGGTAAGATCTCCTTTAAATAATTTAGTCACTGGAGGAAGAGAGTTACATAGTGATGTTATTTAACGGGCCTGGGTAGCTCTACTGGAAGATGTGAGGAATCTTTGGAGGACATTAAAGTTAAGTTTCTGCAGTGATTCTGATCTGATCTGAGTAGATATATGGGAAGTGGATTTTATAGGCCTTTCTGGAATGTCCCCTTTATTTTATAGGCAGTGGTATAAGGGTGACTTATGTGCACTGGCATTTAAAGTTCTTCATGATAAGCAACGAGGACCGCTGGTTTTTATGCGCATTTACTCAGGCATGATAAAACCTCAGTTGGCCATCCATAATATTAATGGAAACTGCACGTAAGTAGAAGCTTAGGTTATTTTCTAAAACTGCACTCATTTCTTTAAGAATGCTTTTACTAATACAAGTCATGGTTTTTCAGGGAGAGAATAAGTCGTCTGCTTTTGCCATTTGCTGACCAGCATATAGAAATCTCCTCACTGACTGCTGGTAACATTGCTCTGACTGTTGGGCTTAAACATGTAAGTGACCAAATGATTTCTCTGGGAAATAACAGTTTAAATGTTTAATTACAAGTAGTATTTTATAATAGCAAAAGCCCATAAACAAGCCAAATGTCCATCAATAGTGGAATAATAAATATTGTGGCATATTCATCAATATGGTTGAATAGAAAAAAAAGTAAATTACAGAAGACCACAAACAGAATGGATTATATTCATTTAAATATAATCCAAGTAAAATAATATACTACTTATGGGTACATATATATATTTTAAGTTTATATGAAATATTGTTTATTCCTATTGGGTTTTTTGCTATCTTGATCATTGCAGAAAACTTCATCTAGCCTTATAACTGATCAAGTAATAACTGAAGATATTTTGCCGTTGAAGGCTCTATGAGGGCAAGGATTTTTGTGTCTTTTGATCACTGCTCTGTCCTTAGTTCCCAGATCAGTGCTTCCACATAGTAGGCACTCCATAGATTTGTAGGGTGAATTGATGCTGTATCTATTTTTGGTGGGTTAAAACTAAGGACATTTCATTTGTAAGGATTAAGTCAAATACAGTTTTCTCATTAAACTTTGGTATATTTGACATTTAGGATAAACATTGTTACTTTTCTTTTTTTGGCAGCTAGCTGGTATGTGGATCTGAGCCCTTGACCTTGGTGTTATAACACCATGCTCTAACCAACTGAACTATCCGGCCAGCCCCATTGTTACTTTTAACATTTTAAACTCTTCATGGCGAGTTTCAAGATTCTTTAGTAGAAAATTCCCATAGTCTGGATATTGGACTTCTGGTATTGAAGTGTCCCCCTCTGTCTACCTGAAGGCCAGAGTTCCTTGTATGTATTTGTAGAGCTGGAGCTCTACAAATATGTTTGGACTATTGCCTCAGTAGGATTGTCTTTACAAAGAAAGAAACTGGCACAGAACTTCTTTTAAAAGTAAAATTATAGTTTTAAGAAATAACTGGGCTGCTCTACATGAAAGCTATCAATTCTGCACAGTCAGGGGTATTGTGGTTAATTGTATATTTTAGTTAATAGAAGATTTTCTGTAAAACAATAAATTCTTACTGGTGGTAGAATACTATAATGGACTTCTACTTAACCTGCTTGTCGTGATTGCAAATTTAGGAAGGTACATTTGCTTTGCCAAATGTATTTTGGATTATATTATTTATATGTGTGTGTGTTTTATTATTTGTTAGAATTCATTACAACAGTACTTTGGATAGAATTGTTATACAAGTTAAATTAGCTTTACTTAATACAAAGTTACAATGAGCTTTATTAATTAATTTATTTTTTTAAGTTCTGATGAAAAGAAAGTGCCACATTAAACTTTTTCTTATCTCTTGGTTCTTGGTGGAAGATGAGTGTTTGCCAACAACCTGTTTGGTTCCATGTCATCTTGTTTGCTTGCAGACTGCCACTGGGGACACAATTGTCTCATCCAAGTCCAGCGCATTAGCTGCAGCTCGTCAAGCTAAAAGGGTGGGAGAAAAGAAGCATAGACAAAATGAAGCAGAGAGACTTTTATTGGCTGGGGTGGAGATTCCAGAACCTGTTTTCTTCTGTACCATAGAACCCCCATCAGTGGCTAAACAGCCAGGTACAAATAGTCTTGGTATATCAATTAATTTGTACTCTTATAATTTATATAAATAGTTGCATTATACCCTCAAAAGATTTCTTATGTGATTGAGTTAAATTTTATCTAAATTTCTTCATTGGTAAGCACTTCTTGTGGTTGGTCTAGTTTTTCGTTTAAGATGTTTTGATTTTTACAAACTCCTTAATTTTTTTCTTATATTTTTTGCCATTTTTCTCACATTCTTGTTCTTTTGTCTTGTTCTTTTGGTACATTCTAATTGACCTTAGAACTGTCCTTCTAGGATATTCGATTAGACAGTAATTGATTTATGAACAATTCAGTTCTTATTGTCATGTTTAAAAGTACTGTTTTACCTTGTTTTCTAGCTCAGCCTCTAGAACTCAGTGAAGATATTTATATGCTATGGCTAATGGGGTTTTGCCTTTCAAAACTTATATACTTTGTTCTTCAGTACATTAGCTCAAGCTTCTTCAGTGTCTTCTCATTACTTATAGCACAAACCTAAACTCCTTAGTATGGTATGTAAAGCCCATGATTCCATCTGTATTATTTCCAGTTAGATTTGATTATGTATCGCAGAAAACCCTGCAAACAACAGTTTTAATAGGAGAAAAGTTTATTTCTCTCTATTGTAAAAGAAGTCTTGAATTGGTAGCTCAGAGGTTAAATAGTGGCTCCACAGTGTGAGCAGGCACCCAGGCTCCAATATATTTGCCCTCCTGTCTGAGTGCACAGCTCGTACAGTAGCTGCTGGAGCCTTGGGCATCACTGTGGAGTTCCTGCCAGCAGAAAGAGGTAAGAGGAAGAAGATGGGCCCCCTTCCCTCTTAAGATTTCTTAGTTGCAGACACTGAGACATGTGACCATCCAGTTGCAAGAGAGTCTGGTAAAAGTCTTTTGAGTTGCCAGCAGCAGAATAGAATGGAAGGCTAATAGCAGTCTCTGCCACTAGTGTTCTTGCCTGGCCTCATTTCTTGAAACTTCCTCCTTCCTTTTGAACTCTCTTCCACCCAAACAAAAATAAGAATAGAGCAACTACCCACACCTTACACTTCCATAGTAAGGTAGTTCTGATTTTCTGAAGATGCCATGCTCTTTTTGCATTATTTCTTTTCATCTGTTCTCTCTTGCATTATAATGGTATCCTCTGAACTTTCTGCCTGGAAAATGTTTGCTCTTTCTTTAGGTCTCAGCTGAAGTGTCACCTCTTTATAAGTCTCTCTGAATTCCTATATTATACTGTTTAAGTACAAACCTAGTTCTGGAGGTGGCATTAGAAACCTTTTTTTTTTTCCCTTGAAAATAAGTTGTACTCACAGATTATGGAAAAACAAAAGCAACCTTTGTTGCCTCCCCATGTCTTCCTGAGGCAGTGAGAAAGAGGAAGATCCCTAGCTAAGTAGGGGTTCTAGTTCCTCGCCTCCCCAAGTAGAGTTCACATGAAAGAAATCTGAGTGCGGATGTAAGACAGCCCCAAATACTGAAGGAAACTGGCTCTTTCCCTGTCTAGTTGGTGAAGGAATAGTATTTAAGTTTAAATGGGTGTAGCAGCAATTTTCCTATTACCTTAAAATGTCCTGAGGCCAATGTTGACTAATGGAGAAGGATGTGGTGATGATGTAACTGCTTCCCAGTTACATCAAAGTTGACCAGGCTTAGTTGTATGACTTAAGGGCAGGGACTGCCCTAATGAAGTAACCTATGAGTTCTTTTAAATATATTTCAAAGTCATTTCATATTTCAAATGTAGTGTGAGGCCTAAATTCGAACTGTGGGATTGCAGATAAGTTGCACCAGCCAATTTTACATCTAAGAACTCACACTTTTAACTACTTTAGCAGGTAAAGTTTTGTGTCCAAAGAAAGTCTTGTTAATGGGCATTAGCTTAGAGGTCCTAGGCCTCCATGAGGAGGGGACTTCCCAGAACTCCCTTACTTAGACTTCTTTTGATCAGATCTACACATTCTTTTTTTCTATGCTTCTATTGTATTTACCTCACAGTCCTTTAAGAGTTTTAGCTCTTGACACTTTGTTATAATGCTGTGCATGTTTTCACCCCAGTAAACCACTTAAAGGATAGAGTCTTTATAAATATATTTACATGAATCGTTTATTTTACAGTGAAATTTAAAACTATCTTTGATTCCAAAAACCATATAATGTCATATGCATCATTACTCTGAGTACATATAGGTGCTTAAACATAAAATATCTAAAATAATGCCTCTTAACCTTGAATGCACATACACATCTCTTAGGATTCTTGTTAAAATGTTGACTCTGACTCAGTAGGTCTAAATATAAGATTCTGCATTTCTATCAGACTCCAGGTGATGCTAGTGTTGCTGGTCCTTTGACTCCACTTTGGAGTATCAAAGGTCCTGAATAGCATTGTCCAGTAGAAATATAATGTGATCCACATATGTAATTTAAAATTTTCTTGCAACCATATTAAAAATCATTAAAGGAAACTGCTGAAATTAATTTAAACAACATATTTCACTTAACCCATTTTATCAAAATATTATTTAAACATGTAGTCAATATTAAAAAGTGTTAATAAGGTGTTTTACATTTTTTTTTCATATTAAGTATTTGAAACCTGGTGTGTATCTACATTTACAGCGCCTGTCAATTCAGACTAGTAATACCTGCAAATGGCTAATGGCTACCATTTGGACATTGCAGATCTAGAAGGCCTGGTTTATATACCTAAGAACACTTTGAATGTGTGACTGATAAGGTTAGCTCAATATGCATTGTTCAACTCTTTTCTTCAGCTGTATTTTCTTTATGTCTGTGGAACTTCCAACATTTTTCTTTTTATAGAGAGAGAGAGAGTATACTTATCAGTGAATTGATTGTATTAAAGTACCACTTAACGTTATATGATGTATTTAATACAAAAAATACAATCTTTTTTCCTTTATGGTTGTGATAATTCATCATAGAGTGATCACACTAGTATCTCTTTATTCACTATGTAATTTTAGCCTCCTTTTACCAATTTCTCATCATTGCCTGTGTTTCTGAAGGCATTTTGCTTTTTTGTCAGCTCCCAGATTATCTTTGCAAAATCTGAACAGATGATGTTATTGCTCCTCTTAAAACCCTTCAGTGGCTTCGCAGTGCAAACCCAAACTTCTCAGCATGGCCTACGAGGCCTTGCGTGATGTGATCCCTGCCACACATCTTCCCCCGCTATCTGATATTACTCTTCCTTTTGCCCGCCAGTCTCCAGCTACTGCCTTCTGGCTGTTTTTCCCCACAGCAAATTGTACTTTACACAGCCATACCCTCTGTCCAGAATTCATTTTCTTCAGGATTTTGCAATAGTTTTCTTCTCTTTTGTTTGTGTCTTTATGTGAATCACCCTGGAGAGGCCTTCCCAGATCATCCAATATCAAGTAGCCTCCCTGTTATATCACCTTGCTGTATTCTCTACAATGCGCTTGTGGCAGTTTGAAATTTTTTTTTTTCAAAGTTTGTTTGTTTGTTCATCTATTTACCCCATTAGAACATATAATAAGTTATCTAAACAATGAAATGGTTAAAGATAACAGTTGTTTATCCTGTAGATTTGGATCATGCATTGAAATGCCTTCAGCGTGAAGATCCCAGTTTGAAAGTGAAGCTAGATCCTGACTCTGGACAAGTAGGCATATTGTTACTTACCTGCAGAAGCCTTTCCATAATAGCTTGTGCTTGTGTGTATGTGCCTACATCTAAAATATTGATTGTTTGTGCCACTGAAAGAAGCAGCTTTCTTTTTGATTCTCTCATAATATAAATATCTGATTATTTATGTGGACTGTCAAGCTAAATAAACAATTTTCCTTAATTACCTAGTATAATTACACTACACATAAATAAACTACTCTCCAACATTTTTGACCTTCCAGAGGACAGCCTTTTGTGAAATTTTGAAGTTCAACCCCAAGACAAAGCCTTGAGCTTCTTATGCTAAGGCTTATAGAAGAAGCATGCTAGAAGGAAGACTAAAAAGGTGCATTTAATGACAATGACACACCTAAAATGGGTAGAGGTGACAGAATACAGTCTAACAGTGATGTAGGAAATAGAGTTCTAAAGTAGGTACAGAACTGTGCTGTATAATTTAGCACAGTAGAACAGGTGCTCTTGATTCATCAAGAAAACACTAAGTTACATTCTACATCCTCTTTTTAGGAGGACACGGTAACATTTATATAAGATCTTAGAAAGAACTTTTTTAAGAGCATAAATTTGTCTTTAAAAAGGATAACTGATTTAGTTAATCTGGAAAATAAGGGATACTTTATTTTCCCAAAATGCCAGCTAGATGAAGTAGTAACTTAGTTTAATTGGTCTTGAAGGCTACAGTAACAGTATTAAAACAAACTTTTTATTTTAAAAACTTTTATTTAAAAAATGGTGGTACATCTTTTTAATAGCAAATAATATACAAATGTACAAAGTAAAGAATTAAAAAGTCCCCCTTTCTGTCCCCCCATCTCATTCTACACAGGTAACCACTGTGAAAACTTGGTGAATAGCCTTCCACACTTTTTTCCCAAACATTTGTTCTACTGTGCTATGTTATACAAAACAGTATTTTTTTCCCAAATATTTATGTACATATATATATATTAACAAGTCATTCTATTTGTATTTACTTTTTTTTTTTTTGGCAGTTGGCCTGTACAGGTATCTGAACCCTTGACCTTGGTGTTTTAACACTGTGCTCTAACCAAATGAGCTAACTGGCCAGCCCAGATAATTCACTTTTTAACTTTATGTCAAAGTATAGTAGTCATACACCAAGTAATTCTGTTTTATTTTTTTTTAATTTATGATTACAGTTTTATTTCAGCAAAAGGATACAAATCAGAACCAGTGAAATAAAGAGACTCATAGGGCAAAGTCTGGGATGGTTCTAAATGCAAAGCTTCCTTCATCCTCAGGGCTGTGTTTCCCTCCTGGCAAAGAGTATTGCCAGCCAGGGAAGCTCACCCGAGCCTTTGGTGTCCAGGGTTTTTATTGGAGCTTGATCACATGCTGCCCTTGTGGTTGACCTCTTCATCCTCTCCCATTGGTTTGGGCTAATACCTTTCGTCTGTAGTTCCTGTGGAGGTCAGAGCTGACATGGCATGTTCCAAAGCCTGTATCATAAATCACATTCTTAGACTGTCTGGTGGACAAAGCCACCAGGCAAACAAAAACACTTGTATCAGGCAGGACATTCCAGGGGCCTATAGATGACCTCCCACTAGCTGAGATCAAAGGCCAGATCTCCCTTCTGGTTAAGTTAACTCTTTGCTACACAGATGGCATAAGAATAAGATGAAGCAAATATGGACACCTTGTACTATGTATGCTGTTTCTCATACACAAAGGTCTTTAGATATTTCTTTTTTTTTCTTTTAATTTTTAATTTTTTTTATTGTAGATAATCCTTTCTAAAAAGAAATACACATCTCAGTTGATTTGTGATGTAAATTTGGCTGTTCTAACAAGGACCCAAAATAACATTGGTTCAAAGAACATAAGTCAGTTTCTCTCTCACATGAAGGTTCAAGGTAGTCTGGAGGTTGTGACTGCCCACAAAGCTGTAAGGTGCCCTGGATGGTTGGGAAATGTGGTTGGGAAATGTTTAGGCTTATATATTCGTTAAGAAAAGGCTTTTACCTTTCTCTTAAAGGCGCAATCCAGAAGTTGTTAACATCAATTACACTCATGTTCCATTGGTCAGAACTTAGCTTTGTGGTTGGGAAGTGTAGTCCTAGCTAGATGCCACTTGCCGAGCAGATAATTCAACTATCATGGAAAGAGAGAATGCCCAAGTAATTCACTTTTAATTGATTTATTATTCCAGTCTGAAAAGTCAAAAACAGTGTTTTGATGTAGGAGGCCCTCCAAAATTGCAAAAGGAACTAATTAATGAAAATAGTTATTTTTGAAATAAGTAATGAAAAATTAAATATATTAACATCATACCTTTAAAAAGTATATTACGGTAAATTTAACTTTTTCCTTTATCTTTATTTTCTTCCTCATATAACCAGACTGTCCTATGTGGTATGGGGGAGTTACATATTGAGATTATTCATGACCGAATCAAGAGGGAGTATGGACTAGAGACCTATCTAGGGCCTCTGCAGGTGGCATATCGAGAGACCATCCTAAACTCAGTTCGTGCCATAGGTAAGAAATAAAACATTTAGGACTTTCTGTTTTTTGTGTCCCCCTCTCTCACTCCTCTCCCCTCCCACCCCTACCTCTCATTCCTTAAAGCAGGGTTCACAGTTACCAGTGTCTTCCAGTACAGGAGACAGTTTTTATATGTGAGTTCTTTTGTTTTTTTAAGATTTTCTTTTTTCGGTTTTAACAAAGAAAGCCCTATTTCATTACCATCCATGATATCTGCTGGATAAGCCACTGTGCTTTTCAGTGGTTATGGGATCGAATGAGCCGTTGAACTAGATGGCTCATTCCAATCCTCACTGCAAGGATGAGTATGAGAATTTGAAATTGATGTATTATTTTTACTCTATAAAGTACAAATATAAAATTAATTTCACTATTTAATAAATGTGATAATCCCATGCTGATAGTATTCTTGACAAAGTGCAGTTTTTATATTTCTATATTATATTTACATATTCCAAAATGTAGGAACTTGTAATTTTTCTACATATGGTAATTCCAGTTTGGTTCTATTAAGCAAAAGAACATGATAGCAATTATTGCTACTCATCCCCAAAGAGAAAGCATAGACAGGTTTATGAAATAATATAGAAAAAAGATAGGATAACCAAGTGCTTTTAAGCCCTTTGATACTTTGTGGAAAGTCCAGGTGGTTATGCTTCACCGCAACTTGAAAAGTTAAACAAGCAGAATGTAGGAGCAAATGACGTGAGGAATTCTGTTTCTGGACTATATATTTGGAAAAACTAAAAATGCCAGAAAAATATAAAAACACCTTTAAATTAATGTCTGAGCCGGTTAGAACGTAACAGTAATTTCCAAGAGGCCAAAAAGGAGGCAGGAGTAGTAATCTAGGAAACGAAGTGCCACAACCAGTAGCTATTCTTGAGGAATCTGTAATCATCTCCAACTTAGCACTTGAGGGCCACATCCTCATGGAAAGAGGACAAGTCCTCTCTGCAAAAGCACAGGGCAAGGCAACTTGTCTCTTTGGCTCTGGGGGCTGGGGGCAAATTTTCTGAGAATTTGTAATCATAGGCTTGTGACACAAGTTTTTCACCTAAATTCATAGAACTGGTAAGACCTGATAAACTCCAAACCAAGAAGAATTTAGTTTGAAGTGCTCACGGATTGGTAGTTTTCCAAGGAACCTGGAAAAAACAAAGGGTCTCTCCAGAGATATTTCTTCATCCCAGGCCTCAAAGAAATCCCACACATTAAAGAATATGAACTCACAATAAATTTTTTTTTAAATTATAAAACCATGAAAAGCACAGTGATCAAAAAGGCAATAGAAATGACAAACACTAGAGTCAGACCAGCAAAGCCTTCAGATACTGGAATTACCAGATGCAGAATATAAAAGGAAGTATTAATAAGGTATGAGACTATCAGGATAACCAGACAATGGCATGATCTCACATATATGTGGAATTTTAAAAAGTTGAACTTACAGAAGTAGAGTTGGGTAGTGGTCTGGTAGGGTGGGGTGGTGGGGAAGGGCGGGGATACATTGATCAAAGGATGCTGTCAGACAGGAGGAATAGATTCTGGTGATCTGTTGCACATCATGGTGACTATAGTTAATGTATATTTCAAAATAGCTAAAAGAATGGATTTTAAATGTTCTCATCACAAAGAAATGATAAGTATTTGAGGTGATAGATATGTTTATTAGCCTGATTTGATCATTCCACAATATATACATGTATCATCACATTGTACCCCATAAATATATATAATTATCATTTGTTAATTAAAAATAAAATAAAACTTGAAAAAAAATAAGCAGGCAATGGAACATCATACTATGTGTGAAAGAAGGGAAATGCTCAAAAAATGAATGAGGGGGTGACTATCATAGGGAAACAGAAGCCAGCTTGGAGAGGCTCCACTGGCCGAATCTGGATTAATTTGAACACCAAGATAATTAAATACAGTCATGCACCAAATAACTATGATTAGGTCAACAATGGATCACATATACAACAGTGGTCCCGTAAGATTATAATGGAGCTGAAAAATTCCTATTTCCTAGTTACATAACTACACTGTGGTGTTTGCACAAAGATGAAATTGCCTAATGACACATTTCTCAGAACACATCCCCATTGTTAAGTGACGTATGACTGTACAATAATTGTAGACCATTGAGAAAAAAATAGGAATATGAGGGTCCATACTGATAAATACGTAGCTTAATAACTGTGGAAGAAGAGTAAGTGTTCTTCCTTGTAGTGGAATGCCAAGTGCTGACTGTTAGAAGTTGGGAGAAGGGCTAGAGTTGGAAAATAGACCAGATGACTTTCACCAACATGGAGCAAAAGCAAGTTGCAGAAAACATACAGTATAATAACAAATTCAAAATGAAGCAGAAGTAAACTATTACTTAGGGATACATGCATATGTGATATGACTCCAAGGGACATCATTGAGTGATTAAATGTGATAGTGGCTTCAGAAGGCTTCTAAGTACTGGGTAATACTGTTTCTTCAGTAGTTTTAGCTTTCATGAATGCTCATTTTATTTTTAGCTTAGGCATGTATTTTTAAATATAAACTATTTCATAATATAAAAGTGAGCTTAAGAAGGACTTATGAAGAATTGTAGATTATAATTAACTCTTGGTTTTAAATTTGGGCTGTGAATCACTGTGTTACATGGCCACTCACATAAATACATCATAGTTTTGCCTGAGTAAAATATTGGAGATTGGTAACAGCTATTGGTTGTTAGCAAATAAGAGATACTGTTTTCAGTCTTACAAAAACCACTTTACTAGTTTTCTGGGAAAGAAATCATAAAGTGCATAAAATATTACTGCAAGAATATACAGAATTTAAGTTTGTGGATTGGCAGGGTTCAAACCTTTTAATTTTCATTTGCTAACCTTTTACAGTCTTGAAATGTTTTATCATTTGATGTATTACTTTCTAAGAAAAAGTTTGTAACTGAAAGAATTTTAATCACATAAGAGATGTATAAAAGTATACGTCGTAAAAGTATAATCTTCATATCATGTGCCTCAATACAGCTTAACACAAACAATATTAATAGGTGATAACAGAGCAGGTTTTGACATTGATAAACAGGAAAGTAGATGTTTTGTTGGTAGAACTGTTTATATTTATATTGTGTTTAGTGCCATTGTTAATATTCTCTTCCACTTTATCTTCTATGAGACCTTGAGCTTATTGATTCTAATTTTGCCTGTTGTAGCACCTTGACACCTTTCCAGAACAAATCTCTGAGGTACCATATTTAATTTGTTTTCACGCAGATACCTTAGATAGAACTTTAGGAGACAGACGGCATCTTGTGACTGTAGAACTGGAAGCAAGGCCAATTGAAACATCATCTGTTATGCCAGTGATTGAGTATGCTGAAAGTGTTAGTGAAGACCTTTTGAAGGTCTCCCAAGAGGCCATTGAAAATGGAATTCATAGTGCATGCCTCCAAGGTAAGGTGCTCAAACACAGTTATGCACCACATAATCATGTTTCTGTTGGTGACAGACCACATACACAGTGGTGGTGGGAGCAGTAGGCTATCTCATGTAGCCTAGGTGTGTAGTAGACTATACCATTCAGGTTTGTATAAGTACACCCTGTGATTGCTGAACGACAAAATCACCTAATGTAGCATTTCTCAGAAGTATTTTCATCATTCAGTGACACATGCTTGTAAGAGTATTAGTATGACACTCGACCATTTAATCACTCTTTATGTTACAGATTATTTCAGTCTTTCTTTCTAACTTTATTATTGTTTTCTATTTCTTTGTACTTCTCAGTTATTCCTTACTACATATTGAGTCTTGTTAGTACAATAGCTTTTTTCCCTTGTCTAGGACCATTGCTTGGATCCCCAATTCAAGATGTGGCAATTACTTTACATTCACTCATAATTCATCCTGGTACCTCCACAACTATGATTTCTGCCTGTGTCTCAAGATGTGTACAAAAGGTATAGAACTATCTTAGTGCTTTTTGCTTTAAGGTGACTCTACTGAGTACAGTACCACTGATCTGTAGACAGCTGTGCTTATAGTGCCTTACCTTGTGTCTTTGCCTCCTGAGCCTTATGGTCAACAAGGACAGAAGGAGTTCTTAACTGTGGAGAGTCTTATACTTCCTTAATCACCAGGTTTTTATTTGAAAGAGGACCTTAAAAATGACTGTGTAACACAGATTGCTATTGAAATATCCTCTGATTTTGGCAAAGAGGCAAGTTTCCGTAAGTGGCATCTTTGCATTCTCCCTCCAGACATGCAGCCACTGGAAGCAAGCTTGGTAGGTTTGAGCAGAAGATATATCTGGGATTAGCTTGGCCCCCCTGAAGAACAGATCCAGGGTGAGCATCTTCCCTTCTCAAAACTTCAAGGAATTTTGTCTTCTTGATGTGGTTACCTGGGGGAATGTCCTTGAGTGTTGTGTGGATGCTCTGTTTCCTGCCTCAACAACCTACCAGAGCAGAACTGGATTAACTCCTAGGAGTGCGGTGTGCTGACTGCCAATTCCATGCATTCTTCTCAGCATTAGAATGCCCTAGTTTCGTAGGTGATAGATGTTTGCATTGTAACACTTGCTTTAATAATCATCTTGTAATACTTGAACTGTGTTTGAGACCTGATGTTCTATAATCTTATTTGAATCCATGATTATAAAGTTAATTTAAATACCCCTAGTCCCTGACTTAAGAAGGCTGAACTTAATTTCATATAAGTTCAAATTTATACTTTTTAAAAAATCTTTTTTTTAAAAAAAAAAATTATTTTTGGCAGCTAGCCCAAGTACAGGGATAGAATTCTGGACCTTGGTGTTATCAGCCCCCATGCTCAAACCAACTAAGCTAACTGGCCAGCCCCTTTAAAAACCTTTTTGATTAAAGCTGTGCTTTGAAAAAATAAAATTAAATATTGTTCACCTAAGAGTATGGTTATAAATAGTGCCTATAGAGTAGTCATAATTATGGATTGAGAACATTCACCTTCAAGTAATTTTTAAAGTTTCTCCTGAAGCTGGTTTTAATATTGAAATAACGGTAATCTAAAAGCTGATATAATTTTCTAAATTAGCCCCAAGTCCCAGTATATTGGCCTGTCCTTCAAAATGTAATATGTCTTCTAAAAATAAAATGTAAGTATTTCTGAGCTAATTAGCCTTTTGGATAAGATTGTACTAGAGAACAAGAATTAACTTTATGGAGCTTACCTTCAGTCTTTAGTTTTAATTCAGTACTTTAAATGAAATACTCCCAATGGGAGTACTCCTACCCGTTAAGCTTCATCTAGTGAGGAAGCTCCTTCTCTCTGCTTTTGAGAAATTAATAGTACTTCATGCATTTATTGAGCCGTCCATGTTGTGCTTACTGTTTATCAATACTGGTCTTCAGTAACAGTTCACTGGGCACTGAGAAGGACCACAGATAGGATGACTTTACTTTTTTCTACATAAAGGAGCTTATGCTTTAGTAAGGAATTAAATATAGCCAAATAATCAATGTATTAGGTAGAACAAAGGTAGAATGCCATAAAAGTTAGGAAGCAGGGAATTAGGGAGGATTCTTGGGAAGAAATAAATATTTGAGTTGTGATAATTTTTAGAGGATTTGGGCATAGGGACATCCCAGACAGAGATGTAAAAGAGTCCCTTTGGCTGTAGTAGTGGGTGAAGAAGGCAGGGGAGTAGTGAAAAATAGTGTTAGGAAAGTGAAGTGGGGTCAGACTGTAGAGAACTACATTAAGGAGTTTGAACCTTGTTCTGAAAATAGTACAGAATAAAATTTCCAAAGAGGGAAGTATAATCATTAGAATCCAGAAGGGATTGGAGTAAGGAGAAGATAGACTAGGACAGGAAATGGACCAGGTCTGAACTAGGATAATAGGAATGGAAATCTTACAGCTTACTAGGGGAAAAGGAAGTCAAAGATGCATGTGCAAGTGATGCTATCGACAGAAATAGGGAAGTGCAGAGAAGAGTGTTTGCAAAACTGAGCTAATCATTTTCTTTGGGGCATACTGGGGAGCTGTAAGGTATTCAGACACTAACTCAAAGCAGGCCAATGGGGTACAAGACTAGAGCAGTCAAAGAGTGTGGGCTGGGTAGGATTTAAAGTTTTCAAGGAAGCCATGTACTTGTAGAAGGTGTTTTTTGAAACTCTGCAATTAGGCAATATTGCCAAGGAAGACGGTGAAAAGAGAACTGTGAGCATAGTACATCCTATTAAGTTACAAAGAGTTCAGTGTTTTCTCAGTTGTAGCATTTTTCCTCTTAATTTTTAACTTTCCCTACTTCATTTTATTCGGAAAGACATTTTCAGTTTCCATAAATATATATATATATTTTTTTTTTGGTGAAAATGGAAGTCAGCTTTTATTCAGGAATACCAGTGACCTAAGGAGCATATTTTATGTGCATGTTCTTCTGGGCCTTTGAAATCTAAGATTCTAAACAGAAACAAGAAATGGTTTATTTTAAACAGAATGTGTTCGGCTACCTTATTGTGTTAAAAAAAAAAAAAAAAAAAAACGTTTTTAAAACTCTTCCCCTCCTTGGTTGCCTTCTCTGGCATGTGGCATAGACTATAACTGTAGATATCAGGAACAGAAACATGAGGTTTAAATATGAAAGAATCAATCTTTGAAGGGGGTAGACTGTATTCTTTCTTTGATACTGGCCACATATTCACAGGAGTTCTATAATCAAGCTTTCTGAAGCACCCTCTTGCATCATACCATATGAGAGATCTAGACAGACTGTTACCGTGCATGTACAAGCAAACACTGAAGTTCTTGACTTCTTATAAGTTATGTTTATAAAGAGAGTTAAAGCAACCTTGTCTTTTGCTAGAGCCCTACGCATAAGAGTATCAGCAGTATTAAAGTTATGATTTTTTTAAATAGGAATTTGATTTCTGATTTATGAAAGAGGGGTTTATGTTCTTTAATTTCTTTAGGCTCTGAAGAATGCTGATAAGCAAGTTTTAGAGCCTCTGATGAATCTTGAGGTTACAGTGACTAGCAATTACCTCAGCTCTGTCCTGGCAGATCTGGCACAAAGAAGAGGGAACATACAGGAAATCCAGACTCGCCAGGATAACAAAGTTGTTATTGGATTTGTTCCCTTAGCAGAAATTATGGTAGGTACTTTGTGACTGAAAAGTACATATTCTTTTTTTAATCCAGGATGTATATATGCCAAGTAAAAATAGGTAATCAGACACCTAAAAGAAGCATCAGGGCTTTGATTTAGAGAATACATGTTGTGTTTCAACCATCAGGAATGGTTAGGACTCTGGATTTAAGTAGTTGAGGAAATCCAGGGATTACAGCATTTCAGGGGATTGTTTCCAATACTAGGCCCACAAAGGTTAAGGCATGCCACAGTGTGACACAAGTCTAAATGACCATTTTTTCCCTTTGAGCTTTTCTCTTACTTTTGCTAGTCAGTTTTTTCTCCCCCTTCAGCCTCTTCTGCTCTAGAACAGGGTCCTGGGTACCAGCAGAGTGTAGGAAGGGCAGAGTCGTCTTACCAAATGGCAGGACCACAGAATACACTGTAGCATACCTACCTACCCTATGAAGTTTTATGTCCTCTGTGACATTTTTATATCCAATTTTTCCTGAAAAGAATGGTTAAATGGTCTGTTTGAGGAAGTGATATGGCTAAGCTACATGAATGATATCATTACCTTTCCCTGATAATAAAAGATAATCAGCAGGAAGAGAAATTTGAGGCTTAAATTTGATAATTGACTTAAATTATTTTGATTAGGGTTATTCAACTGTGCTTCGAACCCTAACATCAGGCTCAGCTACTTTTGCATTAGAACTATCTGCTTACCAAGCTATGAATCCTCAAGACCAGAGTATACTGCTCAGGCGGAGAAGTGGCTTGACCTGAGTGTTTTCAATCTTTGGAAATAGGAATTCAGAAGCACCTACCTATTTTCAGTGGGAACAATTTTTACTGCTTTATTTATTGGAAAAATGATGTAACTTGAAAACTGACAAAGGCACCGGAGCTGCCCTTTCTAATGAACCATGTTGTTCACCTATGAAGGTATTACTGTTTGCAGTAAAGACTTAGCCTTATTGGAATATTGGGTGGTTTTCACAAGGTTTTGTTTCTTTTTGATTTTAAGCTCTCACAAATGAAAAACATGTAAAAAAAAAAAAAAAAAAAAAAAAATGAACATGTATGTAATGTAAAATAAGAGTTTCAATCAATAAAAAGGTATTTTATTCAAAAAACAGTCTAAGAAGTCTTAGTTTACATGATTTCAGAATCAAGTTGATTGTAGTGGTCTTTCTTCCCCTCCTATTTTTCTGTTTCAGTTCATTTTTACATTTAGTTCTGATTACAATATCCAGTATAAAGAGGTTGTGCAGCTATTCCACGTCTGTAGACAGATAATATATGAATAAAAGATGTTTTAGATTGATATCACTCATCTGCCATCTTAGCAAATTTAGTAGCTTAAATTAGTGTCACTAAATCACAGCATTAATTACCGAAAAAGATTCAAATGATTGATTGAAGATGGAGTTCTAAGTTGCACCAAAATTATATATATCTATGAAACAGTCCTAAGTCCAAGTATATGTCTTTCTTACAGGTATTATTCTCTTACATACAAAAAAATTCACTGCTTCTAATTAAATTACGACTTCTTAGGTGATGAACATTTCTGTTTATTGCAAGAACAACAAAAATCCCAAGAAGCTAGCTAACACTGAATAACAAGGTTAAAAATACATTGGACTTAATAGTATCCTAGCTTGAAAAATAAACATTTGCCTTACCTGACCATTCTGCAGCGGTGCTTTGTTAGTCTGTCATAGGCATCTTCTATATCTCTGACATCTTTGTGACTCCAGAGCCTCTCACCAACAGCGCTTGCCCGGGGCCTAAAATTTAAACCACATGTCCCCCAAAGTATATTAAATTTGCGTCTTAAGTATCTAAATCATATTTTGGTGGAATTCCTAATACTTTCCTCCTTGGATGGAGAAGGAAAGCTAAGGCACCTTCATTTTCTTAACTTGAATATTATCACTTAATTCCATACCACAATCTTGGAGTGAGGTTAGTTGCATCCACATATTCTCCCCATAGACAAGCTTCTCCACCAATGACAAGATTTTTCTGTTCCTCAGAACCTAATTAAAAATTGAATTGATGTAAATTAAGCAGTTGCAGTTCAAGACATGTGTACTGAGGCGATACTGATTTCTCTTATCTTTACCCTAGGGCAACATTGCTGTCCTGTAGTCAGCAGGACCTTGGGAAGTGTTCAAGTTTTGGTACTGCCCCATTCTCCCCCTCACCAAAAAGGTGGCAAACTTTATTCCTACTCCTGACCTATAATTCACAGTACTTGTTAGCATACATAGATTAATGTGGTGGGCCAGTATTAAAGATACTGTTTTATTTTGGTTTTATGCAAAATTATGTTGATATCAAAACCCATTTTTCCCCCTGGTTGTCTATTAACAGTGTGCCAAGGACTACAAATTGGAATGCTAGTTTCTGTTTTTAATAGGCTGTGACTGCCATGCCTGCCTCTAATTTCTACCTTTTGATATTCAAAACACACACCAAAGGAACTGAGTACCTAATACTTTCTTAAAAACTTTCTTCTTATTATTTTTTACAGTAATTACGATGCATAAAATGCTTTCTAAAGAAAGTTATACCAATTCTCAATAGATCTACAGTTTTGAAACTTTTTTAATAGCAAAATCTTTTTTGAAAAAAAAAATTTGTACTAAAGTCTGATATACAAAACTGGGCAAAGTAAAACTGCTCTTAATGAAAGGGTCTGAAAGCCTGAAGCTCCACTGCTGACACATTCCCTTCCCTGCCTTCCCGCAAAGATACCCACTCCTCAAAACCCTACGTCTACACAGCCTGTAATCCACTGAACTAGACTACAGCTTTGCTTAGGTATCTTACATGGGAGAGGCAGTTCAGAAGAGAACATGCAAGGTTAATGCAGTCAAACATTGAACATAGAAAGTGACAAGACTCAGTGAAGAGGGGATCTACTTTTGAAGTTCTTTTATTTAGGCAAGTATATGGTTTCTTTCACAGTTTAAATGATACCGAGCTTTTTTTTTTTTTTTTTTAAGTAAACACAAAAGCAAGGATAAGAGGTAATATCTAGGTAAGGATTTCTTGAGTAAGAGGTTAGAGAATAAAATTTAGAAACCAAGGTAATGATGGTTGCTTTACTTACCAGAAAAATCAAGAGGTTCCACATTATAGTATTTCCTCCAATCTTGTCCATAACTAATATAATCTAAGTACCAGGGAGAAGAAAGAATTGTAGGGAAGCCAGACTCTGTGACTTGATGTAGTTCCTCAGGATATCCATTGTTCTTCCACACTTGAATTACAGTGTTTGGATGAAGCTATTAAAGTTACAAATTGCAATTCATATTAGGTCTAGCAAATATAGTAGATGAAACTGAAAGTCTAAAGCATTATGAGTAGGAACATAACTCTAAGATCCTTGAAAAAACACATTTTCTTTTTTCCCCTTTTCTCTCAGAGTTAGTGCCATTCACCATTCATTGTGGGGATTAAAATTAGAAGTTTCATCAGCATTAAGCTGGGTATTTAACTTTTGCCTATATATGAGCGTACTTCAAAAAGTTCATGGAAAGATTCCTATTATCTTTTAGTTCTATTTTTCTACAAACTTTTTGAAATATGATTGTATGACACCATGTAGGTGCAATGAACTAAGGCTGAGATTTGCATTTTAGTTTTATTTCTATCACTCTAATGTTTTACTTACTTTGTAACTACAAGGATATCAGCAACTCCTCTGGAAAGTTAATACTATTGGCTGGACTGGCAAATTCCCAGTTGCTCCAAGGAAAATAAAGAATTCTGACTATGTCACAGAAAATACCATAAAAAAAAAACAAAACATGCATTGACAATTTTACTTACTACAGAGCTACCTTAAGAGCAGTAAAGATTCATTTGTTCTTATCTGTTCTGCCCTTCTGAAAAAAAGGAACTTAATCACAAAGTGAAGCACTATACATTAATAGATGAGGAGATGAGGGGGAGAGATGAGAGGAGGAAGCACTAAGTCCCTTGAGCCATTAGAATCAGAAGCAATCTTTGCAATTCTCACCTTCACTTTATTATCAAAAACCTCTTGCCAGACAATGGTTCCCTTGTTCATGGTTGCAATGGTATCCAAAAGCCTAGAGTTGAAAAAAATTAGTTATTTCAGATCAAAAGCTTAACAATATATTTAAACATGCACATTTTCTACCAAGGATTACTTGTAACATTGAGCATTGCCTTTCAGTATAACACAGCTTTATAGCAGAACCAGCTAACGTTGGGTAGTGACCCAAGTAGTTCCCTCTTTCTATAGCACATGGCATAGAACCTAACATAGTATAGTGGTTTAACAGTCATTTGCTGAATGACTGAGCTAAACATGCCCCCAACATAGGAAGTTGTGGCCTCGAGTTGGTAGGCAACTTGTAAGAAGTTCTATAGACAGTCATCTCTGCTTAATTTCATGTGTATCTCAGATTAAAAGAAACCATGATCTAGCCTGTCCTATTACCTAAATAATATTCAACAGTTGCTGACCATCAGTCCAGATATATTTACAGATATTTAGATAATGGCAGGAGCTCTGCGGGATAAATAAAATTAGAATGCATCACACACAAGCTGAATAGGAAAAGACTGAGATCTGGGCTTGCCAAATGAATAATATAGAGCAGGGGTGGCAGATTACATCCTCCAGGCTGTTTCTGTATGGCTCATGAGCTAAGAATGGTTTTTCCATTTGTAAAGTATTGTTTTTTTTTTTTTTTTTTTTTTTTTTTAAGAAAAGGATGTGTAGCCGTATGCGGCCCATAATGCGTAAAATATTTACCCTCTGACACTTTAAGGAGGAAAGTGTGCTGATCCCTAGGAGGAGCAGCACTGTCCTGTAGAACTTTCTGCAATGATGGAAATGTCCTATATATGTACTTTCCAGTGTGGTAGCCACTAGCCTTATCCGGCCATTGAACACTTGAAACACGGCTAATGCAACTAAGGAACTGAATTTTTAACTTTCTTTAATTTTAATTAATTTAAATACAAACAACCACATGTGGCTATGGCTACTGTATTGGACAGCACAGGTATACAGCAAAAGCAATGCTCCTGGAATTGACAAAAGGGAATGAATTCCAGGGGCTAGAATGGTGATGAAGAAATTGTAATGTTTTAAAGAAAGTGTAGCCAGGGCTTTGAGCTGAGGTTTTGGAACAGATGACTATGTTCCTGTATTTCAACAGTTACTGCAAAATCACCACATTATTAATAAGAAAGCAGTAGATATCACTTCCTTTAGTATTTTTTTTCATAACATCTACACTTTGGCACGTGGTGGAGAGAAACTGAAAAAATACTCATAAAGCACAGTACTAAATAGCTTAAACTCCAACAAAAAGCACTGATGAAATACAGAAATTGGCTTTCAAATAACTTACTTTTTAATATAGAAAGATTCTAGTTTATTAAAGTCTTTGCCAAAGCCTTGTCGCTTCATGAAATCTTGGATCTGTGGATTTGATTGCCTTAAACAGAAACAGTGATTAAAATTTCATTAAAAGTTTGATATGCCCAATCTATTATTTAAAGCAGCACATATCCCTAACATCAGTTATGCAGACTTAAAATTATTAAAGTTTGCAGGGAGCAAAATAATTCTAAAAACTTAATTATGAATTATCTTTATTTTCCATTGCAAATAATTTTTTCCAGAAGCTGATTTCCTATGAAAATGGCTTTCTCTACACCCCCCACCCCCTACCACCTCTCTCCTCCATCTAAGGATATTTGCAAAGAGGATTTTTCTTTGAAAAATCTCATCCATTTAATCATCACCCTCTTTCACTAAAGGTGTTCTCATCTTTTTTGAATGTTCACTTTCTTCTGCATCTTGATTCTTCTTCCTAAGCTTTTACTTTGTCATTCCACCCAAATGTACATTCTACAAAAATCCACCACCTTAGGAGTTACGTTGCCCAGTTTAAATCCTTATAAGCAGAGATGTTACCTCAAATCTTCCCATTTCATGTGGATCCCTCTATACCGCCTTCAAATGCAACAGTTTAAGAAATGAGGGTTTTAAAGAATTGTCATACCAACAATTAAATTCCACTTCATCTCCTCCCAAATGAATGAACTGATCTGGAAACACCTTACTAATTTCTTGAAAGAATGTAGTAAGGAAGCTGTAAGTTGTGTTCAGGACAGGGTTTATAGGTCCAAAAGTGTTCAAGGGCTTTTGTCCATTGTAACATGGAGTCAGGAGGTTTTCCTGACCTAGAAGAAAACAAGGAAGATTCTTTTTTAAAGAAGTGCCTTAATTACAATGTACTGGCTTTGCACATGATTATACTACTTTCTTTTGTTGAAGCTATAAGAGATTTCATACATAAAAGATAAAGATGTTTACTAAGAGTTACTATGGTAATTTC